>NC_058519.1:407306993-407608973 GCF_904849725.1 Hordeum vulgare subsp. vulgare | reverse complement strand
CAATGACGACAACAACAACAATTACGAAATCAACAAAAAACAACAACAACAACAAGGACCGACAACGACAACGACAACGACGACGCCGACACCGACGACAACAACGACAATGATAATGCTAACCACAATGACAATGACAACTACAACGATAATGACAACGACAATGACAATGACGTCAATGATGTCGACAAATACAACAACGACAACAACAATCACAACAACAACGCTAACAACACCAACAACAACGAGAAAAACAATGACAACAACAACAACAATGGCAACGACAATGACAACAACGACGACAATGCCAAAAACGATGACAACGATGACGACGAGAACGATAACAAGAACAACAACAACAACAACAATGACAAAGACAACAACAAGGACAACGACAACGACGAAGACGACAACAACAACAATAACTAACAACAACAACAACAACAACAACAACAAGCCACCACAACGACAAGAACAATAACAACAACGATGACCGACATCGACAATGACAACGACAACAACAAAGATGACAATGATGACGACAACGACAACAACTACAAAAACAATGACAACAACAATGAGAACAATACCAACAACAATGACAACGACAATGATAATGCAGTGATGATGGCAATAACGAGGACGAAAAGGATGACAACGACGACGACGACAATGACAACGACAATAACAATAACAACAACAAGAACAACACCACGAACAACAACAAAAATAGCAACAACAACAACAACAACAATAATCACAACAACAACAACAACAACAACAATGATGACCGACAATGACAATGACAACGACAACTTCAACGACAACAACAAAGACGACAATGATGACGACAACGACAACGGCGACAAGAACAACGATAATAATACCAACAACAACAGTGGTAACGATGATGACAACGACGATGACGAAAAGGATGACAACAACGACGATGACGACCATGATGGCAATGACAATGACAACAACAACAACAACTACTACTACAACAACAACGACAACAACAACAACAAAAAGAAGAAGAAGAAGAAGAAAAAGGAGAACAACAACGACAAAAAACAACAAGAAGGACGACAACAACAACGACGACAACAACATCGACAATGAAAAAACAATCTATTATATACTTAATAAAACGGTAGAAAACGAACGATTAAGATTCATCTATAAAAAAAGAATATATTGAACGGTTCAGATTTGTTAAATAAAACTTATGACATGGCCAAGTCCCACATTTTTTTAGGGGTGGCCAAGTCACACGTTATTAGAAATAAAGAGGTGACAATTGGACAAAGACCAATTAGCCTACGGTATACAAGCAGACCTATATAGATACGACCTGCTCCAATTCTAAGTTAGTACTTTCCCACAAAAAAAATCAGGTCCCACGTTGAAAATAATTCAAACAGGCAAGGCAAAGATTAATTAATCTACGACATGAGGAGATCTATATACACAAGAACCAGCCTGTTGGGTCTCAGTAAAGTATTAAACTTAGGGAAACGCTTCTGGCCGGTGCGCCGACCGAACCGTTCGGCCGGCCGCATGCGACCGCGCGGACGTTCGCTGACTTGGCATGCAACTTTCTTCGGCTAAAATTGTTGCAACCGGCATCATATTTGCTGTAAGTGTTTTGTTTTGCTACATCTGTCCGCTAAAAAAGCTGCATCCACGGTTGGTTGCAACTTCAGTTTTTCGAAATTTTCGTTACAATCGATATTTTTTACTTTTGCTACAACCGACATCATGTTTTGCTGCAACTGTTCACTAAAAAAGTTGCATTCACGTCACGTAAATATTTGCTACAAACAGCGTTTGACTTTTGCTACCACGCGCCATCAGCTTCGTTTTTTTGCTACGATTTATCACGAGTGTTGTGAGTACTTAATAATCAAGACCGGATATTTCAAGACTTTTCGAGACCTCGTGATGCAAAACACCTCTGGGTGAAGGATGGCTTAGATGGGCTCCCTGGGGAAACCAGTGGACGACCCAGGATGCATGGGGAAGTGCCATGACATCTTGCGGAAAGCTTCACCCACGCACGAAGAGATGGATGGATGCTTCAAGACCCAAGGCTTACCTGCACAGGCACAAGTCATTATGGGCTCTGGCTTGGTTGGACAACGTGGTGACTCTGGACGGGCGGTGCTACGAGATGTATAAGAACGATAGGATTGGATGGGCACCAACAATGGCTAGAGGAACCCGTTGAGAGACCATGTTTTCACCATCCGATGCTCAAACACCCTGAAGTGCGATGACTCCACGGGAGACGATCAAATCTTGTGGGGAACGTGTGCAAAACTCTACAGAGTACCCTAACCTAATCGATAAGACGTGTCCACGGTCATGGACAACTTGAGCCGAAGGAACTGAAATTATCTGGAATTCTCAACACAAATAATATATAAAGATGTTGGTGCTGCCTCTTGAGTTGGCGTTGGTTTTTCCCTAAAGAGGAAAGGGTGATGCAGCACAGGAGACGTAAGTATTTCCCTCAGTTTGAGAACCAAGCTATCAATATAGTAGGAGAATCAAGCCAAGTGTCCAGAGTACCTGCGCAAACACAAACGAGCTTGCACCCAACACAATAAAGGGGTTGTCAATCCCTTCGAGATTGATTGCAAAGTGAGATCTGAAGGCGGAAAGTGCAACGAAGTAAAAGTGTAAGGCTGAAAATATGATGTGAAGTAGACCCGGGGCCATACTGTTCACTAGAGGCTTCTCTCAAAATAGCAAATATTACGGTGGCTGAACAAATTACTGTCGAGCAATTGATAGAACCGTGCAAAGTCATGACGATATCTAAGGCAATGATCATACATATAGGCATCACGTCTGATACAAGTAGACCGATACTTTCTGCATCTACTACTATTACTCCACACATCGACCACTATCCAGCATGCATCTAGTGTATTGAGTTCATGACGAACAGAGTAACGCCTTAAGCAAGATGACATGATGTAGAGGGATAAACTCAAACCAATGATGTAAACCCCATCTTTTTACCCTTGATGGCAACAACACGATGCGTGCCTCGCTACCCCTTCTGTCACTGGGTGAAGTCACAACACGGTATGAACCCAAAACCAAGCACTTCTTCCATTGCAAGAATCATAGATCAAATTGGCCAAACAAAACCCACAACTCGAAGCGAATTACAAGGATATGAAATCATGCATATAAGAGATCAGATGAAACCCAAATAAGATTCATAGATAATCTGATCATAAATCCACAATTCATCGGATCTCGACAAACACACCGCAAAAGAAGATTACATCGGATAGATCTCCATGAAGATCATGGATAACTTTGTATTGAAGATCCAAGAGAGAGAAGAAGCCATCTAGCTACTAGCTATGGACCCGAAGGTCTATGGTGAACTACTCACGCATCATCGAAGAGGTCATGGTGTTGATGAAGAAGTCGTCCGTATCCGAATCCCCCTCCGGCAGGGCACCAGAACGTGCCCCATATGGGATCTTGCGGAGACAGAAGCTTGCGGCGGCGGAAAAATGTTTTCGTGGATCTCTCGCTCATTTTTGGATTTTTCGGGAATTTATAGGCGGAAGAGGTAGGACAGACGAGCCACAGGGGGCCCACAAGCCTGCTAGGCGCGGCCCCCCTGGCCACGCCTAGGAGGCTTGTGGCCTCCCCTGGTGGCCACTGCCTTGTTTCTCTCGTCCCCTACGTATCTTCTGTTCTAGAAAAAAATCTCTTCGGAAGTTTTATTCCGTTTGGACACCGTTTGAAATTCTCCTCTGAAAAGGGTCAAAAACACGGAAAAAACAGGAACTAGCACTTGGCACTGAGTTAATAAGTTAGTCCCAAAAAGGATATAAAAGGCATACAAAACATCCAAAGTTTGACAAGATAAAAGCATGGAACCATCAAAAATTATAGATACGTTGGAGACGTATCAAGCATCCCCAAGCTTAACTCCTGCTCGTCCTCGAGTAGGGAAGTGATAAAGACTGAATTTTTGATGTGGAATGCTACGTAGCATAGTTTTCCTTTGTAACTTCTTCCATGTGACATGAATGTTCAGATCCGTAAAATTCAAAACAATAGTTTGGTATTGACATGAAAACAATAATACTTCAAGCAAAATAGCAAGGTAATCATGAACTTTTGAAGTAACAAGGCCAAAGAAAGTTATCCCCACATAAGTAATTTAAATCATGCACAACCCCGGTATTGGCCAAGTAATTGTTTTTGGACTCTTACTTTCTCAAACCTTTTGCAACTCTCACGCAATACATGAGCGTGGGCCATGGATATAGCACTATGATGGAATAGAGTGTGGTGGAGGTTGTGAGACAAAAAGGAGGAGATGGTCACATTGACTCGGTGCATCAAAGGGCTATGGAGATTCCCATTAATAGATGTCAATGTGAATGTGTAGGGATTGCCATACAAAGGATGCACTAGAACTATAAGTATGTGAAAGCTCAAAAGGAGAACTAGGGGGTGTGCATCCAACTTGCTTGCTCACGAAGACCTAGGGCAATTTTGAGGAAGCCCATCCTTGGAATATACAAGCCAAGTTATATAATGAAGATTCCCACTAGCATATGGTGGTGACAAAACGCGAGGCTCTCAATCATGAAGAACATGGTGCTTATTATGAAGCACAAGTGTGGAAAGAGATAATAGCATTGTCCCTTCTCTCTTTTTCTCTTTTTTTTGTTTTGGCTCTTTGGCCTCTTTCCATATCTCTCTTTTTTTATGTGGGCAACTTTGGCCTCTTTTTTTTATTTCCTCACATGGGACAACACTCTAATAATGATGATCATCACACTTTTATTTACTCACAGCTCAAAGCTTCGAACGATGATGACTCTATAGGAAATGCCTCCGGCAGGGTACCGGGATGTGCAACGATCTAGCTTGGTGTATGACGTTGAAAACATCTCGCTCGCTATCTTACGATCATGCAATGGCAATATGAAAGTGACAGCACATGTCACGAGACGGTACGGTGGGAGTTGCACGGCAATATATCTCGGAATGGCTATGAAAATGCCATAGTAGGTAGGTATGGTGGCTGTTTTGAGGAAGGCATATGGTGGGTTTGTGCACCGGCGAAAATTGCGCGGTACTAGAGAGGCTAACAATGGTGGAAGGTGAAAGTGCATCTATACCATGGAATCACATTATTCATGAAGAACTCACATACTTATTGCGAAAGTTTTTATTAGTAACCGAAACAAAGTGCTCAACGCATACTCCTAGGGGAAGCGTTGGTAGGTGTTAACCATCGCGCGATCCCGGCCGCAACACAAAGGATGACAATCAATAGATCAATTATGCTTTGACTTCCTAACATAGCGGTTCACCATACGTGCATGTTACGGGAATCACTAACTTCAACACAAGTATTTCTGGATTCACAACACCCTACTAACATAACTCTTAATATCACCAAATCCATGTCTCAAAACTATTTGAAAGGAATCAAACTTCTCTTTCTATTCAATGGACATGAAGATGGAAGTTTTATTGTATCATCTTTGGATTCCTATCACCTTTGGGACTACTTTCATATCACAATCCAACTACCAAGTTACGCACCGCCGTGCTCTAAAACATCTAAGTGAAGCACATAGAGCAAAATTGTTTAGCTCAAAAGATATAAGTGAAGCACAATGAGTATTCTAGCAAATTCACGATGAGTGCATGTCTCTCTCAAAAGGTGTGCAGCTAGGATGATTGTGACACAACAAAAATAAAAGAATCCTACGATACAAGACGCTCCAAGCAAAACACATATCATGTGGTGAATAAAAAAATAGCTCCAAGTAAAGTTACCGATGGATTGAAGACGAAAGTGGGGATGCCTTCCCGGGGTATCCCCAAACTTAGGCTTTTTGGTGTCCTTGAATTTGGCTTGGGATGACTTGGGCATCTCCAAGCTTGAGCTCTTTCCACTCTTTATCCCTTTTTCCATGAGAACATCACCCAAAACTTGAAAACTTCACAACACAAAACTTAAACAGAAACTCGTGATATCATTAGCACAAGAAAACAAACTACCACCTCGTTAGGTACTATAGAAATCTTGATTTCTATTTATATTGGTGTTAGATTACTGTATTCTCACTTTTCCATGGCTAGTACCCCCCGATAATATCCATAGTTTCATCAAAACAAGCAACCAACACAACAAAAACAGAATCTGTCAAAAACAGACCAGTCTGTAGTAATTTGTATACTTCGTATACTTATGGTACCTCAAAAATTCTGAAACTTTACGACAGCCTGGGCAAAAAGCATATAAACCAGCACCAAAAAGAATAAACTCAAAATCTCTTTCTGGATAAACATGAAAAATAATTTCGTTAGCGAAAAAGTTTCTGTCTTTTTCCAGCAGGATCAAACAACCAACACCAAACTAGTCATAAAGGTGTTGCTTGGCTCAAACACAAAAAGAAACACAAAAAACACAATCATAAAAGAATTATGATGGTGTGGACGCAACAAAACAGAAAGAAAAAGATAAATTCATTGGGTTGCCTCCCAACAAGCGCTATTGTTTAACGCCCTTAGCTAGGCATTGATAATTCAATGATGCTCACATAAAAGACAAGAATTGAAGCACAATGAGAGCATCATAAAGCATGTGAAAATCACATCTAAGTCTAACATACTTCCTATGCATAGGCATTTTATAGGAAAACATATTGTCAAGACAACCAATAGTTACCATATGCAAGGAAGAAGAAAGAGCCAATAACAATCTCAACATAAAGAGAGGTAATTTGGTAACATGAAAGTTTCTATCACAATATTTTCTTCTCTCATAGCAATTACATGTGGGATCATAATCAAATTCAACAATATAGCTATCACAAAGGATATACTTTTCATGATCGACATGCATGCAAAGTTGACGCTCTTCAAAAATAGTGGGATTATCATCAACTAAAGTCATGACTTCTCCAAACCCACTTTCAATATTATTGTAAACATCATAATCATCATGAGGGTTAAATTTTTTTTCAAGATCATACGAAAAATTATCACCCCGATTACGATCAGTGCAACAAGTAGTGGACATAGCAAAACTAGCATCCCCAAGCTTAGGGTTTTGTATATTTTTAGCATGATTGTCACTAACAGAATTCATAGTGAAACCATTGCGATCATGCTTTTCATCCAAGGAGCCCTCGTGAATCACTTCATAAATTTCTTCATTGCGATTTTCAGATTCACGCATCTCAAGCAAAACTTTATAAAGATAATCTAGTAAGCAAAACTCACTAGCAATTGGTTCAACATAGTTGGACCTCTTGAGAAGATTGGCAAGTGGATGAGGATCCATATCAATAGATTTTTGGCAAGCGAAGATGCAAGCATATTGAAGGAACATACCACACAAGCAAAGGAAAGGCAAGCGAAAGAAAGGGCGAACAAAAAAGGCAAATATTATTTTGTAATTTTTGTTTTTCAGAAGTGAGGAAGAGGAAAATGAGAGGCAAAAAGTAAATGCAAGAGATGAGTTTGCAACACTTACTTGGATAAGCTTCACCTAGAATAATCCCCGGTGCCAGAAATTGACACGCTTACGGGAGACTATTCTTTGACTTGATCCTCCCCGGCAACGGCGCCAGAAATCCTTCTGCTGCCTCTTGAGCTTGCGTTGGTTTTTCCCTTGAAGAGGAAAGGGTGATGCAGCACAGGAGTAGTAAGTATTTCCCTCAGTTTGAGAACCAAGGTATCAATCCAGTAGGAGAATCAAGCCAAGTGTCCAGAGTACCTGCGCAAACACAAACGAGCTTGCACCCAACACTATAAAGGGGTTGTCAATCCCTTCAAGATTGATTGCAAAGTGAGATCTGAAGGCAGAAAGTGCAACGAAGTAAAAGTGTAAGGGTGAAAATATGATGTGAAGTAGACCCGGGGGCCATAGTGTTCACTATAGGCTTCTCTCAAAATAGCAAATATTATGGTGGCTGAACAAATTACTGTCGAGCAATTGATAGAACCGCACGAAAGCATGACGATATCTAAGGCAATGATCATACATATAGGCATCACGTCCGATACAAGTAGACCGATACTTTCTGCATCTACTACTATTACTCCACACATCGACCGCTATCTAGCATGCATCTAGTGTATTGAGTTCATGGCGAACAGAGTAATGCCTTAAGCAAGATGACACGATGTAGAGGGATATACTGAAACCAATGATGTAAATACCATCTTTCTACCCTTGATGGCAACAACATGATGCGTGGCTCCTATCCCTTCTGTCACTGGGTGAGGTCACCGCACGGTATGAACCCAAAACCAAGCACTTCTCCCATTGCAAGAATCATAGATAAAGTTGGCCAAACAAAACCCACAACTCGAAGAGAATTACAAGGATATGAAATCATGCATATAAGAGATCAGAAGAAACTCAAATAAGATTCATAGATAATATGATCATAAATCCATAATTCATCGGATCTCGACAAACACACCGCAAAAGAAGATTCGGATAAATCTCCATGAAGATCATGGAGAACTTTGTATTGAACACTACTGGAATCCTGTTCTTTGCCGTCAGCCAGTTCTTTGCCGTTTGTTGGCTGATGGCAAAGAACCTCTTTGTCGTCGGTTGACACCAAGCAGACGGCAAAAGGGCTGACTGATGGCAAATAGACTATTTGCCATGTGTCGGCCCTTTGCCATCTGCCAGCGGACGGCAAAGAGACCTAGGGCAGACGGCAAAGAGGATGGGTGGGTCTCATGCGTGCCGTGTCCGAGGGAAGGCAAACTTTGCCATCCGGGGGCCTTTGCCGTCCGCCATGGGGCCCTTTGCCGTCGGGGGGCGGACGACAAAGGGGCCGACCCTATAATGGCCGTCAACTCCCCTCGCTCATTGTCTCTCTCTCCCAACCACTGTCTCTCTCCCCTCACCTCACTCGCCCCCGCCACCACCCCGCCTCGCTCCAGCACCACCGGCGGAGCCCCCTGCCCCCGCCCCCTGTACCACCCCGGCCCCCTGCCCCCGCCCCCTACGCCGCCCCGCCCCCTCCTCCCCATGCCCCTCCTCCCCGCGCCCCTGCTCCCGCGCTGTCGGAGTTGCCCTCCCCTCCTCCCGCGCTGCTGGAGCTCGCCCTCCACCACAACCGGCCCGGTCCCCCACGCCCCTCCTCCCCGCGCCCTGCCCCCGCCCGACGCCACTGCCCCTGTGCCCCGGGCGCCCACTGCCCCTGTGCAAGGCCTGGTGAGTTTTTTTTTTTTCCTTTTTGGCTTTATTTCCTATTTTTTAAATTAGATAGTTAATTTAGATAGTTAGTTTATTTTCTTTTTTCTGGTAAATTGGATAGTTAGTTTTTTTTCTGTTTTTATGTTAAATTAGATAGTTAGTTTATTAGGTATAAAAAGTAGATAGAAAATAAAAATAGATAGAAAAGAAAAAACTTAGAAGAAAATAAGAGAATAATAAACTAGAAGAAGGAAGAAGAAGAAGAACAACAAAGAGGAGAGGAGGATAAACAGACAAGAAAGAAGAAGAAGAAGAGGAGGAGGAGGAGGAGAAAAAAGAATAATAATAATAGTAATAAGATGATAAAGAAGAAGAAGAAGAAGAAGAAGAAGAAGAAGAAGAAAAAAAGAAGAGAGAGGAGACGAATAAAGAAGAGGACCCCGACCCCCGACCCCCCGCCCACGACCCCCGACGCCCGACGCCACCAACCCCCGACCCTCGACCCCCGACCCTCGACGCCACTGACACCCGACTCCCGACCCCCGACGCCCGACAACACTGACCCCCGACCCCCGACCCCCGACTCCACTAACCCCCGACCCCCGAAGCCCGACGCCACTGACCCTCGACTCCCGACACCACTGACCCTCGACTCCCGACCCCCGATGCCCGACGCCACTAGCCCTCGACTCCCGATGCCACTGACCCTTGACCCCCGACCCCCGACCACCGACGCCACTGACCCTCGACCCTCGACCCCTAACCCCGACGCCACTGACCCCCAACCCCGGACCCCCGACACCTGTTTGGACTCTTGTTGATCGAAAAGACCCCAACCCCCAATCCTAGTGACCCTCGACCCCCGACGACACTGACCCCCCACCATCGATGCAACAAACCCCTGACCCCCGTCGCCACCGACACCCGACACCACCGACCCTCGACGCCACTAAGCCCCGACCCCCGACACCTCTTCTACATATTGTTGAACGAGAAGGTGCTTTTCGGCCTTCTAGAGGCCCACGAGGTGATAGTTTTGTAAATTATGAGTTAGGTCACATATTTTTTGATTATGTTAATTATAAAAACATCATATTTGTGTTGATCGGGCGAATTTCAATGTGCAGTTGTTCGACAACCTCCACGTGCGTTGGATAAGCTCCACCCTGCGTTTGTTGGTGAGCAAAAATGACTTCTCCTCCTACCCCCTTAATTTGCTCTGTTCCGGTCTTCGTGCCGATGAAACTTGCTAGATATAGGTTTCTTCAATCATGAGTATGCGTGACCAGTACGCGCCTCCCGTTCGAAAGGGCGACATCTATAAATATGCATGTCTTTGCATATTTATAACTACCATCCTTTCGAATTGTCCAACGTTATCCATGGACAGCCTGAGTATGTGTAGATTGGGTTTGTTTTCCCGTATGTTGTGCTCCGGATCCGATGTGGAATTTCGTCACGGCCTCCCTGTTTTTCTCCGGGTACACATCCTCTCTGCTTATTGTCGAGACGTGTATCACGAGAACAGCGGGGAGGTGCTGCCGAAATTCTGCGTCGCATCTGGAGCAGAGCATGGGAAAACGAACCCAATCTACACATACTCGGGTGGGATTAGGACCTATCTTTACCTATTAGCGTGTAGGTTGCATCGACGTAATAAAACTGAAAAACTTGATTAGCGGATGAATATAGACGATGAATTATATATTTATTTCTTGTGCGCCCATAGGTAGCTAGGAAACATGAGTGATCATGCTTGGATGTACACAGGTCACCCTAGTCAGAAAGACATGACCAATGAATGGTTAACAAAAACCAGGAGGGTTTGTGAGAGCCGCATTTGCAAATGGCCAGCAAAGTACATGGTGCCCCTCTCCCAACTGCGACAACTCGAAAAAGCAGACACAGTTTGAAATGGGTAAACACCTGCAGAAGTGGGGTTTTATGCCTAATTATACGATCTGGACTTTTCATGGTGAGTCTGACCAACGTGCCAGAGCTGAGGTGATTCGTCGTTGCACCGACAAGCATGGTACCGGGATCGAAGACATGGTGCATGACTTTGATGATGCTCGGGATTCGGACGATGAGATGGAGGAATCTGCAAAGGCCTTCTATGAAATGTTGGAGTCTTCAAAATGTCCTCTCCACGAGCAGACCGAGCTTTGTCAGCTGGATGCCATCGCGCAAGTAATGGCTCTGAAGGCTCAATTCAACCTAGGCAGAGAATGCTACGACGCGATGATGACGATATTTGGACGCTTTCTACCCACATGCCATGTACGGCCTGCAAACATGTACCAGTCAGAGAAAATCCTCTGTGTACTTAAGATGCCCTATGAGAAGATACATGTCTGTGAAAATGGATGTGCCTTATTTAGGCTTGAGTATGCCGCCTTGAACTATTGCCCCATTTGCAATTCTTCCATGTATATTGTGGTAGACAACGGTATGGGTGAGAAGAATCAGACCAAAATCCCCATTAGTGTTCTTCGGTATATGCCAATCGTACCAAGACTTCAACATCTTTTCATGGTCGAAGAGACAGCCAGACAGATGACATGGCACAAATTGGGCAAAAGAACCGAACTAGATGTGGATGGGAACAAGATGCTGGTACACACTTTAGATGGTTTTGCGTGGAGGCACTTCGATGCATTAAATAAGGATAAATCGGAAGATCCAAGGCATCCTAGAGTTGCCATGAGCATGGATGGGTTCAATGTGTATGGTATGACGGCAACACAATACAATTGTTGGCCTGTATTTGTCATTCCACTCAATTTGCCACCCGGAGAGATTATGAAAAGAAAGAACATTTTCCTGACGTTGATAATTCCAGGGCCCAACTATCCGGGAAGAATATGAATGTGTACATGCAGCCGCTTAAGGATGAGTTGCAACAAGGCTGGGATAATGGGATCAAGACCTACGATGCGGCTACCAAAACAAATTTCAAAATGCATGTGTGGTACATGTACTCAACGCATGATTATTCGGCGTTTGCGCTATTCGCTAGCTGGTGTGTGCATGGAAGGTTCTGGTGCACCACATGCAAGGCAGCTCTTCAGTTCCGTTAGCTGCAGGTTGGTCGCAAGTTTTCTTGCTTCGACATGCATAAAGAATTCCTGGATCCTGACCATAAGTTCAGAAAAGACAAGAAAATTTTCATCAAAGGTAGAGTTGTCAAAAACACTGCACCAGCTGCGTTGACAGGCCAACAGACCCTTGATCAGTTAAACGGTCTCGAGCCTGATCCTTTGCGTCTAGGATACTTCAAAGGGTATAATGCGGAACACGCCTGGACTGACAGGTCATGCTTATGGGATCTGCCTTACTTCAAAGACCTCCTTTTCCCACACAACATCAACGTGATGCACACTGAAAAGAATATCGCGGAGGCCATTTTTGGTACATTGTTCGGCATAGAGGGGAAGTCAAAAGATAATCGTAAGGCTAGAATCGACCTGGAGGCTCTATGTGATAGACCGTTGCAAAGCTTGCGACAACAGAAAGGAAAGCAAAACATAGCGAAGCCAAAGGCATGGTTCAATCTTGAAAGGTCAGCTATGAGGAAAATGCTATTGTGGGTGAAAATGCGGTTGACGTTCCCCGATGGGTATGCTACGAATCTAAAGAGGGGAGCGAGTCTTGAGAAATTGAAAATATTTGGTCTCAAGAGTCATGATTGGCACATATGGATTGAGCGGGCAATGCCAGTGATGTTGCGTGGCTTTATCCCTAAGGATGAATGGCTAGTACTGGCAGAGCTGAGCTATTTCTTCCGTTCTCTTTGTGCGAAAGAACTATCGCCTGGCGTGCTAGATGAAATGGAAGAGTTGGCGGCGGAGTTGATCTGCAAATTAGAAAAGATCTTTCCATCGGGCTTCTTTAATCCAATGCAGCATTTGATTTTGCATCTCCTGACCAAGGCAAGAATGGGGGGGGGCGTTCAAAATCAATGGTGCTACTCAACTGATAGGATGCAGAAGACGCTTCGAGCTAAGTGTAAAAATAAACGTAGAATTGAAGCATCGATGGCCGAGGAATTCATTACTGAGGAGGCTGCAAAATTCGTGATAGCACACTACGAAGCCAAGAATCATCATTTGCATAACCCGAAGCCTCGGTACAATGATAGCGATCCAAAAAAAGTTTGATCCAACCTCAGCCTATTCAAAGGTAAGCTCGCACCATCCGGTGCTTCAAAAGGGAAATCGTTGGATGTCGAAGAATGGCGGACCATTTCACTGTATATCTTCACCAACCTAACAGAAGTGCGGCCGTACATCGAGTAAGTTCTCGGTAAATTATTGTTCCGCAACTTTTAATTCCTTTGAACTACTCTTATTCCCGGATATTTTATATAGTCGATATTGTTGGAAATATGCCCCAGAGGCAATAATAAATGGTTATTACCATATTTCCTTGTTCATGATAATCGTCTATCGTTCATGCTATAATTGTATTAACATGAAACAGTAATACATGTGTGAATAAATAGGTCACAATGTGTCCCTAGCAAGCCTCTAGTTGGCTAGCTCGTTAGTCAATAGATGATCATGGTTTCCTGGTCATGGGCATTAGATGTCATTGATAACGGGATCACATCGTTGGGAGAATGACGTGATGGAGAAGACCCAATCCTAAGCGTAGCACTAGATCGTATTGTTCGTATGCTAAAGCTTTTCTAATGTCAAGTGTAATTTCCTTCGACCGTGAGATTGTGCAACTCCCGGATACCGTAGGAGTGCTTTGGGTGTATCAAACGTCACAACGTAACTGGGTGACTATAAAGGTGCACTACGGGTACCTCCGAAAGTATCTGTTGGGTTGGCACGAATCGAGATCGGGATTTGTCACTCCGTGTAACGGAGAGGTATCTCTAGGCCCACTCGGTAGAACATCATCATGAACTCAATGTGACTAATGAGTTAGTCACACGATGACGTGCTACGGAATGAGTAAAGAGACTTACCGGTAACGAGATTGAACAAGGTATAGGTATACCGACGACCGAATCTCGGGCAAGTTCTATACCGACAGACAAAGGGAATCGTATACGGGATTGATTGAATCCTTGACATCGTGTTTCATCCGATGAGATCAACGTGGAGCAAGTGGGAGCCACCATGGGTATCCAGACCCCGCTGATGGTTATTGACCGGAGAGGTGTCTCGGTCATGTCTGCTTGTCTCCCGAACCCGTAGGGTCTACACACTTAAGGTTCGATGACGCTAGGGTTATAGGGAATTGTTATACGAGGTTATCGAAAGTTGTTCGGAGTCCCGGATGAGATCCCGGGCATCACGAGGAGCTCCGAAATGGTCCGGAGGTAAAGATTGATATATAGGACGGATGGTTTCGCACACCGTAAGTGTTTCGGGCATCACCGGTAACGTACCGGGACCACCGGGACCACCAGAGGTGGCCCCGGGGGTCCACCGAAGGGGGCAACGACCCCGAGAGGCTAGACGGGCCAAGTGGGGAAGGGAACCAGCCCCAAGGTGGGCTGGTGCGCCCCCGCCCCCCACTCAGCCCATGGCGCAGGAAGAGGGGAAAGGGGGGGAACCCTAGCGCAGGTGGGCCTAAGGCCCACCAGAGGGGTGCGCCACCCCTCCTCCTTGCCCTGGCCACCGCCCCCTCTCCCATCTGGGGCTGACGCACCCCTTGGGGGTGGGAACTCTAAGGGCTACGCCCCCTCCCTGAGGTTTTGGGGCTGTTTTGCACACGGTTTTCTCTCTCTCTCGGTGCAGCCATGCCCTTCTTCCTCCTCCTCTCTGCTGGTGCTTGGCGAAGCCCTGCCGGGAGACCTCGTCTTTCCATCGACTCCACGCCGTCGTGCTGCTGGAGTTCTTCCCCAACCTCTCCTTCCTCCTTGCTGCATCAAGGTGCGGGAGACGTCACCGGGCTGCACGTGTGTTGAACGCGGAGGTGCCGTAGTTCGGCACTAGATCCGAATCACACCGCGATCTGAATCGCCGCGAGTATGACTCCATCAACCGCGTTCTAGTAACGCTTCCGCTTAGCGATCTTCAAAGGTATGAAGATGCACTCACCCCTCTCTCGTTGCTGGTCTCTCCATAGGAAGATCTGAATATGCGTAGGAAAATTTTGAATTTATGCTACGTTACCTAACAGATACGTCGCCAAATTCTCGGATGGAGCGGTCATCGAAAAGGATTCTGTCGAAGAGTATGAGATTCTCTAAAGGCATGGAGGCGACTATCCGTGTTTCATCTCTTGGTTCAAACAAAGGGTAAATTAATTACCATTAATGGCCCATTTGATTTCTTGGTCTAATTTGCGGCTAATGCATCCATTCTTTCGTATTAAACTTGTAGGCTGATGCAGAGTCTATGGATGCCTGCTACGTCGACAGAGATCTCCTATCGTCCCTTGAGCTTGCGTTGGTTTTCCCTTGAAGAGGAAAGGGCGATGTAGCACAGGAGCAGTAAGTATTTCCCTTAGTTTGAGAACCAAGGTATCAATCCAGTAGGAGAATCTCATCAAGTCGAGAGTACCTACACAAACACAAAGAGCTTGCACCCAACGCTATAAAGGGGTTGTCAATCCCTTCAAGATTGATTGCAAAGTGAGATCTGAAGGCGGAAAGTGAAACGAAGAAAAGTGTAAGGCTGAAAATATGGTGTGGAGTACACCCGGGGGCCATAGTGTTCATTAGAGGCTTCTCTCAAAATAGCAAATATCACGGTGGGTGAACAAATTACTGTCGAGCAATTGATAGAACCGTGCAAAGTCATGACAATATCTAAGGCAATGATCATACATATATGCATCACGTGCGAGACAAGTAGACCGATACTTTTTGCATCTACTACTATTACTCCACACATCGACCGCTATCCAGCATGCATCTAGTGTATTGAGTTCATGATGAACAGAGTAACGCCTTAAGCAGGATGACATGATGTAGAGGGATAAACTCAAACCAATGATGAAAACCCCATCTTTTTACCCTTGATGGAAACAACACAATGTGTGCCTCGCTACCCCTTCTGTCACTGGGTGAGGTCACCGCATGGTATGAACCCAAAACCAAGCACTTCTCCGATTGCAAGAATCATAGATCTAGTTGTCCAAACAAAACCCACAACTCGAAGAGAATTATAAGGATATGAAATCATGCACAAGAGAGATCAGAAGAAACTCAAATAAGATTCATAGATAATATGATCATAAATCCACAATTCATCGGATCTCGACAAACACACCGCAAAAGAAGATTACATTGGATAGATCTCCATGAAGATCATCGAGAACTTTGTATTGAAGATCCAAGAGAGAGAAGAAGTCATCTAGCTACTAGCTATGGACCCGTAGGTCTATGGTGAACTACTCACGCTTCATTGGAGGGGTCATGGTGTTGATGAAGAAGCCGTCCGTATCCGAATCCCCCCTCCGGCAGGGCACCAGAACGTGCCCCAGATGGGATCTTGCGGAGACAGAAGCTTGCGGCGGCGGAAAAGTACTTTCGATAATCTCTTGATTTTTTCTGGAATTTTAGGGAATTTATAGGTGAAAGACCTAGGGCAGAGGAGGCCCAGGGAGCCCACAAGCCTGGGAGGCGCGGGCCCCCTGGCTGCGGCTAGGGGCCTTGTGGGGTCCCTGGTGGCCCCCTACACTGATTCTGAGGCTTCCTGCTCTTTTTGTGTTTTGGAAAAAATCTTTTTTGCAGTTTTTATCCGTTTGGACTCCGTTTAAAATCCTCCTTTGAAAGGGGTCAAAAACATGGAAAAAATAGGAACTGACACTTGGCACTGAGTTAATAAGTTAGTCCCAAAAAATATATAAAAGGCATACAAAACATCCAAAGTTTGACAAGATAATAGCATGAAACCATAAAAAATTGTAGATACGTTGGAGACGTATCAAGCATCCCCAAGCTTAACTCCTGCTTGTCCTCGAGTAGGGAAGTGATAAAGAATGAATTTTTTATGTGGAATGCTACCTAGCGTAGTTGTCCTTTGCAACTTCTTTCATGTGACATGAATGTTCAGATCCGTAAGATTCAAAGCAATAGTTTGCTATTGACATGAAAACAATAATACTTCAAGCAAACTAGCAAGGTAATCATGAACTTTCAAAATAACAAAGCCAAGGAAAGTTATCCCTACAAAATCATATAGTCTGGCCATGCTCCATCATCCTCACATAACTGATGTAAATCGTGCACAACCCCGGTATTGGCCAAGTAATCGTTTTCGCACTCTTACTTTCTCAAACTTTTTATAACTATCACGCAATACATGAGCGTGAGCCATGGATATGGCACTATAGGTGGAATAGAGTGTGGTGGTGGTTGTGAGACAAAAAGGAGGAAATGGTCACATTGACTCGGCGTATCAAAGGTCTATGGAGATGCTCATTAATAGATATCAATGTGAATGAGTAGGGATTGCCATACAAAGGATGCACTAGAGCTATAAGTATGTGAAAGCTCAAAAGGAGAACTAATGGGTGTGCATCCAACTTGCTTGCTCACGAAGACCTAGGGCAATTTTGAGGAAGCCCATCATTGGAATATACAAGCCAGGTTATATAATGAAGATTCCCACTAGCATATGGTGATGACGAAACGAGAGGCTCTCAAACATGAAGAACATGGTGCTATTATGAAGCACAAGTGTGGAAAAAGATAGTAGCATTGTCCCTTCTCTCTTTTTCTCTTTTTTTTATTTGGGCTCTTAGGCCTATTTTTTTTCTCTTTCCTTTTTTTATTTGGGCTCTTTGGCCTCTTTTTTTTATTTCCCCACATGGGACAATGCTCTAATAATGATGATCATCACACTTGTATTTACTCATAGCTAAAATAGGATTTTCAATGCTTAGAGTAGATCTACTCATAAGCAATCCACTACCATCCTGCTTCGCAGTTTTATGTGGGTGTTTCTCCTTGGAAAAGGTATATTCTTGACACCATCGTAGGTGGAAATTTCTTGGGTAGCCATACCGTTGATTCTTACGGAGCTGTAATAAATTTGGTAGGCTCACCCCCACTCATGGTTAATGGAACTACCTTAACTCTGGAACATGTGATGCGTAGGCTAGTCGTCATTGAAAATAAAGTTGCTACGACAGAACTCATTGAGAATTTGGATAAAAAGATCCACAATCAAATCACTCAGTACGAATCCAAGGTGGGAATGGTTTTGAAAAATTTAAAGGAGAAGGAACCGACAGTTAACGAAAAACTAGGTTATGATTCCGCTAGGATTGGCAAACTAGAGGATGTTATAACCAACTTGGGTTCCGCTTTTGCCGCTGTGCAGAATACTCCAAACTTTTCCCACAATAAGGTCACCAAATATTTTTTTTGTTCCCAAAAATAGCGGTGAATCATCTAGCAAGAAAGATGAAAACCTTTAGATGATAAGTGATCACGCCACTTATGGTTTGAGCACCAAAGACGACGATACATGATTCTATCGCTTTTATGCCTAGCTAAGGGTGTTAAACATTAGCACTTGTTGGGAGGTAACCCAATGAATTTATATTTTTATTTCTGTTTTTTGCGTCCACACCATCATAATTCTGTTGTGCTTGTGTTTTTTGTGTTTCTTTTTGTGTTTGAGCCAAGCAAAACCTTTATGACTAGTCTTGGTAATGGTTGTTTGATCGTGTTGGAAAAAGACAAAAACTTTACGCTCACGAGATGATTTTTCATTTTTATTTAGAAAGAGATTTTGAGTTCATTCTTTTTGCTGCTGGTTGATATGAATTTTTCCCAGGCAGTCGTAATATGTCAGATTTTGTGAGGTTCCAGAAGTATACGAAGTACACAGATTGGTATAGACTGGTCTGTTTTTGACAGATTCTGTTTTTGTTGAGTTGGTTGCTTGTTTTGATGAAATTATGGTTAGTATCGGGGGGTACTAGCCATGGGAAAGTGAGAATACAGTAGCCCAACACCAATATAGATAGAATTCAAGTTTTCTACAGTACCAAAAGAAGCGGTAGTTTGTTTTGTTGTGCTAATGTTATCATGAGTTTCTGTTTAAGTTTTGTGTTGTGAAATTTTCAAGTTTTGGGTGATGTTCTCATGGACAAAGAGATAAGGAGTGGAAAGAGCTCAATCTTGGGGATGCCCAAGGCATCCCATGCCAAATTCAAGGACACCAAAAGGCCTAATCTTGGGGATGCCCCGGGAAGGCATCCCCTCTTTCGTCTTCAATCCATCGGTAACATTACTTGGAGCTATATTTTTATTCACCACATGATATGTGTTTTTCTTGGAGCGTCTTGTATCTTAGGAGTCTTTTATTTTTGTTGTGTCACAATCATACTTGTTGCACACCTTTTTGAGAGAGAGAGAGACATGCACTCATCGTGATTTTGCTAGAATGCTCATAGTGCTTAACTTATATCTTTTGAGCTAGATAGTTTTGCTCTATGTGCTTCACTTATATCTTTTAGAGCACGGCGGTGCGTGACTTGGTAGTTGGCTTATGCTATGAAAGTAGTCCCAAAGGTGATAGATACCCAAAGAGGATGCAAAAAAACCTCCATCTTCATGTGCATTGAGTAGAAAGAGAAGTCTTGATTCCTCTCAATTAGTTTTGAGACGTGGATTTGGTAATATTAAGAGCTATGTTAGTAGGGTGTTGTGAATCTAGAAATACTTGTGTTGAAGTTAGTGATTCCCGTAGCATGCACGTATGGTGAACCGTTATGTTAGGAAGTCAGAGCAAATTGATCTATTGATTGTCATCATTTGTGTTGAGCTCGGGATCGCGTGATGGTTAACACCTACCAACCCTTCCCCTAGGAGTATGTGTTTAGCACTTTGTTTCGATTACTAATAAAAACTTTCGCAACAAGTATTTGAGTTCTTCATGACTAATGTGAGTCCATGGTATAGATGCACTTTCACCTTCCACCATTGCTAGCCTCTCTTGTGCCGCGCAATTCTCGCCGGTGCACAAACCCACCATATGCCCTCCTCAAAACAGCCACCATACCTACCCACTATGGCATTTTCATAGCCATTTCGAGATATATTGCCATGCAACTACCACCGTTCCGTGTCATGACTTGTGACATCACTCTCATATTGCCATTGCATGATCTTAAGATAGCTAGCGAGATGTTTCAACGTCATACGCCATGCTAGATCGTTGCACATCCCGGTACACCGCCAGAGGCATTTCCTAGAGTCATCACATTTTGAGCTTTGAGCTGTGAGTAAATAAAAGTGTGATGATCATCATTATTAGAGCATTGTCCCATGTGAGGAAATAAATAAATAAATGAATAAAAGAGGCCAAAGAGCCCAAAAATAAAAAAGAGAAAAAAAGAGAGGCCCAAGAGCCCAAATAAAAAAAGATAAAAAGAGAGAAGGGACAATGCTACTACCCTTTTCCACAGTTGTGCTTCATAATAGCACCATGTTCTTCATGAGTGAGAGCTTCTTGCATTGTCACTACCATATGCTAGTGGGAATCTTCATTATATAACTTGGCTTGTATATTCCAATGATGGGCTTCCTCAAAACTGCCCTAGGTCTTCGTGAGCAAGCAAGTTGGATGCACACCCACTAGTTCTCCTTTTGAGCTTTCACATACTTATAGCTCTAGTGCATCTCTTGTATGGCAATCCCTACACATTTACATTGATAACTATTAATGGGCATCTTCATAGCCCTTTGATATGCCGAGTCAATGTGACCATCTCCTCCTTTTTGTCTCACAACCACCACCACACTCTATTCCACTTATAGTGCTATATCCATGGCTCACACTCATGTATTGCGTGATAGTTATAAAAAGTTTGAGAAAGTAAGAGTGCGAAAACAATTACTTGGCCAATACCAGGGTTGTGCATGATTTACATTAGTTGTGTGAGGATGATGGATCATAGCCAGACTATATGATTTTGTAGGGATAACTTTCCTTGTCCTTGTTATTTTGAAAGTTCATAATTACCTTGCTAGTTTGGTTGAAGTATTATTGTTTTCATGTCAATAGCAAACTATTATTTCGAATCTTACGGATCTGAACATTCATTTCACGTGAAAGAAGTTGCAAAGGATAACTATGCTAGGTACCATTCCACATCAAAAATTCATTCGTTATCACTTCCCTACTCGAGGACGAGCAGGAGTTAAGCTTGGGGATGCGTGATACGTCTCCAACGCATCTATAATTTTTGATGGTTTCATGCTATTATCTTGTCAAACTTTGGATGTTTTGCATGCCTTTTATATATTTTTTGGGCCTAAATTATTAACTCAGTGCCAAGTGCCAGTTCCTGTTTTTTCAATGTTTTTGACCCCTTTCAGAGGAGGATTTTGAACGGAGTCCAAACGGAATGAAACTGCCAAAAAGATTTTTTCCGGAACAGAAAAAGATCGGGAGCCGGAGAATCAGGGCAGGGGGCCACCAGGGACCCCACAAGCCCTCATGGCGCGGCCAAGGGGGCCGCAGCCCCATGGCTTGTGGGCTCCTTAAGGCCCCTTTGCCCTAGGTTTTGCACCTATATATCCCCAAAAAATCCACCAAAAATCAGGAGATCATCGAAAGTACTTTTCCGCCGCCACAAGCTTCTGTCTCCGCAAGATCCCATCTGGGGCACGTTCTGGTGCCCTGTCGGAGGGGGGATTCGGATACGGAGGGCTTCTTCATCAACACCATGACCTCTCCGATGATGCGTGAGTAGTTCACCATAGACCTACTGGTCCATAGCTAGTAACTAGATGGCTTCTTCTCTCTCTTGGATCTTCAATACAAAGTTCTCCATGATCTTCATGGAGATCTATCCGATGTAATCTTCTTTTGCGGTGTGTTTGTCGAGATCCGATGAATTTTGGATTTATGATCAGATTATCTATGAATCTTATTTGAGTTTCTTCTGATCTCTCTTATGCATGATTTCATATCCTTGTAATTCTCTTCGAGTTGTGGGTTTTGTTTGGCCAACTAGATCTATGATTCTTGCATTGGGAGAAGTGCTTGGTTTTGGGTTCATACCGTGCGGTGACCTCACCAAGTGACAGAAGGGGTAGCGAGGCACGCATCATGTTGTTGCCATCAAGGGTAAAAAGATGGGGTTTTCGTCATTGGTTTGAGATTATCCCTCTACATCATGTCATCTTGCTTAAGGCGTTACTCTGTTCGTCATGAACTCAATACACTAGATGCATGCTGGATAGCGGTCGATGTGTGGAGTAATAGTAGTAGATGCATAAAGTATTGGTCTACTTGTCTCGGACGTGATGCCTATATGTATGATCATTGCCTTAGATATCGTCATGACTTTGCGCGGTTCTATCAATTGCTCGACAGTAATTTGTTCACCCACCGTGATATTTGCTATTTTGAGAGAAGCCTCAAGTGAACATTATGGCCAACGGGTCTACTCCACACCATATTTTCAGCCTTACACTTTTTACTTCGTTGCACTTTCCGCCTTCGGATCTCACTTTGCAAACAATCTTGAAGGGATTGACAACCCCTTTGAAGCGTTGGGTGCAAGCTCGTTTGTGTTTGCGCAGGTACTCTGGACTTGACGAGACCCTCCTACTGGATCGATACCTTGGTTCTCAAACTGAGGGAAATAATTACTGCTCCTTTGGTGCATCACCCTTTCCTCTTCAAGGGAAAAACCAACGCAAGAAAGTCTCCGTCAACATGTCAATTTCTGGCGCTCTTGTTTGAGAAGTAGCATGCAACGATCTAGCTTGGCATATGACGTTGAGACATCTCGCTAGCTATCTTACGATCATGAAATGGCAATATGAGAATGACGGCACAAGTCATGAGACGGAACGATGGGAGTTGCATGGCAATATATCTCGGAATGGCTATGAAAATGCCATAGTAGGTACGTATGGTGGTTGTTTTGAGGAAGGCATATGGTGGGTATATGTACCGGCGAAAATTTCGCGGTACTAGAGAGGCTAGAAATGGTGGAAGGTAAAAGTGCATCTATACCATGGACTCACATTAGTCATGAAGAACTCACATACTTGTTGCGAAAGTTTTTATTAGTAATCAAAAGAAAGTGCTAAACGCATACTCCGAGGGGAAGGGTTGGTAGGTGTTAACCATCGCGCGATCCCGACCTCAACACAAAGGATGACAATCAATAAATCAATTATGCTCCGACTTCCTAACATAGCGGTTCACCATACGTGCATGCTACGGGAATCACTAACTTCAACACAAGTATTTCTAGATTCACAACACCCTACTAACATAACTCTTAGTATTACAAAATCCACGTCTCAAAACTAATTGAGAGGAATCAAAACTTCTCTTTCTACTCAATGCACATGAAGATGGAGGTTTTTTATCCTCTTTGGGTAGCTATCACCTTTGGGACTACTTTCATAGAATAGGCCAACTACCAACTCACGCACCGCCGTGCTCTAAAAGATCTAAGTGAAGCACATAGACCAAAACTATCTAGCTCAAAAGATATAAGTGAAGCACGATGAGCATTCTAGCAAAATCACGATGAGTGCATGTATCTATATAAAGGTGTGCAGCAAGGATGATTGTGACACAACAAAAGGAAAAGACTCCTAAGATACAAGACGCTCCAAGCAAAACACATATCATGTGGTGAATAAAAATATAGCTCCATGTAATGTTACCGATGGATTGATGACGAAAGAGGGGATGCCTTCCCGGGGCATACCCAAGCTTAGGATTTTTGGTATCCTTGAATTTGGCTTGGGATGCCTTGGGCATCCCCAAGCTTGAGATCTTTCCACTCCTTATCTCTTTGTCCATGAGAACATCACCCAAAACTTGAAAACTTCACAACACAAAACTTAAAGAGAAACTCGTGATAACATTAGCACAAGAAAACAAACTACCACCTCTTTAGGTACTGTAGCAATCTTGATTTCTATTTATATTGGCTTTGGGATACTGTATTCTCACTTTTCCATGGCTAGTACCCCCCGATACTATACATAGTTTAATCAAAACAAGCAACAAACTCAACAAAAACAGAATCTGTCAAAAACAGACCAGTGTGTAGAAATCTGTATACTTTGTATACTTTTGTTACCTCAAAAATTCTGAAACATTACGACTGCCTGGGAAAAATGCATATCAACCAAAAACAAAAAGAATCAACTCAAAATCTCTTTCTGAATAAAAATGAAAAATAATCTCGTGAGAGAAATTTTTTTGTCTTTTTCCAGCAGGATGAAACAACCATCACCAAGACTAGTCATAAAGGTTTTGCTTGGCCCAAACACAAAAAGAAACACAAAAGACACAATCACAACAGAATATGATAGTGTGGACGCAACAAAACAGAAAAGAAAAAGATAAATTCATTGGGTAGCCTCCCAACAAGCGCTATTGCTTAACGCCCTTAGCTAGGCATTGATTTCGTATGACTCCGCACTAGTGGCGGGAGCAATCGGAGTACTAATAAAATCATTATTATTAGTATTCAAGAAGTCACAAAGTTTGGTGTTTTCAGTCATGGTGAATTCGGCAAGCAAGCACACAAGCAAACAAAGAGCAAGCGAGAGAAAAAGGCAAAGATTTTTTTGTAAATTTTTGTTTTTCAGAAGTGGGGGAGAGGAAAACGAGAGGCAAAAAAAGTAAATGCAAGAGATGATTTTGCGACACTTACTTGCATGAGTTCTTGACTTGATCCTCCCCGGCAACGGCGCCAGAAATCCTTCTGCTACGTCGACAGAGATCTTCTGTCGTCCCTTGAGCTTGCGTTGGTTTTCCCTTGAAGAGGAAAGGGTGATGCAGCACAGGAGCAGTAAGTATTTCCCTCAGTTTGAGAACCAAGGTATCAATCCAGTAGGAGAATATCGTCAAGTCCAGAGTACCTCCACAAACACAAAGAGCTTGCACCCAATGCTATAAAGGGGTTGTCAATCCCTTCAAGATTGATTGCAAAGTGAGATCTGAAGGCGGAAAGTGAAACGAAGAAAAAGTGTAAGGCTGAAAATATGGTGTGGAGTAGACCCGGGGTTCATAGTGTTCACTAGAGGCTTCTCTCAAAATATCAAATATCACGGTGGGTGAACAAATTACTATCGAGCAATTGATAGAACCGCACAAAGTCATGACGATATCTAAGGCAATGATCATACATATAGGCATCACGTCCGAGACAAGTAGACCGATACTTTCTGCATCTACTACTATTACTCCACACATCGAGCGCTATCCAACATGCATCTAGTGTATTGAGTTCATGACGAACAGAGTAATGCCTTAAGCAAGATGACATGACGTAGAGGGATAAACTCAAACCAATGATGAAAACCCCATATTTTTACCTTTGATGGCAACAACACGATGCGTGCCTCGCTACCCCTTCTGTCACTGGGTGAGGTCACCGCACGGTATGAACCCAAAACCAAGCAGTTCTACTATTGCAAGAATCATAGATCTAGTTGGCCAAACAAAACCCACAATTCTAAGAGAATTGCAAGGATATGAAATCATGCATAAGAGAGATCGGAAGAAACTGGAATAAGATTGATAGATATTCTGATCATAAATCCACAATTCATCGGATCTCGACAAACACACCGGAAAAGAAGATTACATCGAATAGATATCCCTGAAGATCATCAAGAACTTTGTATTGAAGATCCAAGAGAGAGAAGAAGCCATCTAGCTACTAGCTTTGGACCCGTAGGTCTATGGTGAAATACTCATGCATCATCGGAGAGGTCATGGTGTTGATGAAAAAGCCCTCCGTATCCGAATCCCCCCTCCGGAAGGGCACCAGAACGTGCCCCAGATGGGCTCTTGCGGAGACAGAAGCTTGCGGCGGCGGAAAAGTACTTTCGATGATCTCTTGATTTTTTATGGGATTTTAGGGAATTTATAGACGAAAGACCTAGGGAAGAGGAGGCCCACGGAGCCCACAAGCCTGGGAGGCGCGGGCCCCCTGGCCGCGTCTAGGGGGCTTGTGGGGTCCCTGGTGGCCCCTGCCCTAATTCTTAGGCTTCCCGATCTTTTTCTGTTTCAGAAAAAATCTTTTTGGCAGTTTAATTCCATTTGGACTCCGTTTAAAATCCTCCTCTGAAAGGGGTCAAAAACATGGAAAAAACAGGAACTGGCACTTGGCACTGAGTTAATAAGTTAGTCCCAAAAAATATATAAAAGGCATACAAAACATCCAAAGTTTGACAAGATAATAGCATGAAACCATCAAAAATTATAGATACGTTGGAGACGTATCAACGCCGAGTTGAGACAAGTCGCTAATGGTTTTGACTATAAGGTCCGTTCATTTGACAAATACAACATCAACGGGTATCACTTTCGTACTTTTGGCAAAGAGCTATCTATGCCCGACCTAAAGACTACAAATTGTTCTGTCTCTGCTATCGGCGAAGGAGGCACCGAGTATTATGGAAGAGTTGGAGCAATTTATGAACTTCTATTCTATGGTGAAAACCCATCGACCATCATAGTCTTCACATGTTATTGGTTTGAGCGGAGGGAGACTAGAAGGACTCATGAACATATAGGACTAGTCGAAATCAACCAAAACACCCACTTAGATGTTCCCGATGTCTATATTACGGCTCAACAGGCGACACAAGTTTTCTATCTACCGTGGACGTGCCAAACTGATCCAAATCTCAAAGGTTGGGATGTCGTTTATGAAGTGCCACCACATTTTAGACCACCTACCCTCAATGAAGAGGATTACGAACCTCACATTAACCCAGACACATATGAAGGAGAATTCTTCCAAGAAACACGTATGTCCAAGAAACGTTTCAAGAACCGCTCTACTTCACCCCAGAACATTGAAGTAGACAGCGACAGTGAATCTCTCTTAACCCCTCAGCCCGAACAGGAAGAGCTGGAAGAAGAAGAGGTTACTGCTGCGGATGACCTGTCACTTCTTGATCTATTACATAATGGTGGTCGTCCACATGTTCTTCCTGATAGTGATGATGATGATGCATTTATTGATGATAGTGATGATCATGATGCATTTGTTGACCCCGAAGCATATATAGACAAGCACGATTGTTATTAGTCCATGTGAGGTATTCAACTATTACTATATATAAATTTTGAGTTCACGTTAGGTATTCAATTTTTATTAGTCATGTTGGTATTTATGACGATGATACACTTAAATTATATACATTTTATTACTAATGTTGGTATTTATGTTGTACTAATTTCATTTACTCTTTGTCATGACACGTGTTGAAAGATGGTGGGAAAGGGTCGAAAGCACTCCGTGGCTCTTTCTTCGTCGGCGGGTGGTGGGATGGGTACTTCCATTCCTGCCTCAAGGAGCACCCCCCGTGAGAGGAGGTCGACCCCCCGGTAAGCCGAGAGGTACTAAAGGTACACGTTGTATTCATGTTGGTATTTATGTTGTACTCATGTTGTATGCATGTCGGTATTTATATACATTTTATTACTCATGTTGGTATTTATGTTGTACTAAAGGTACACGTGGCCGCCGGAGAGGTAGGGCGGTGGCTGCCATGCCTTTTGAGGTGTGGGCTACACGGTCTCCGCCACCACCCCAAGCTGATTCACGTGAGCACATGACTTCTAGGGTGCATTCGTCTGAGGTGGAGGCTACACGGTCTCCGGTTCACGAGCCCCGGGTCGATGAGCCTCAGGTCGACGAGCCTTCGACCCACGAGACTCGTGTCCCAGAGGCTTCGTTCCAGACGACTCCGGAGCCAAGCAGGGATGAGGGTACGTCCCCAGAGACCCAGTGGGATACCTGGGCTGAGCCAAGTGGCCATGCTGATAGCAACGAGGAGCTAGGTGAGGGGGCTACCGTCTACCAGTGTGGTAGTTTGGGGCTCCCGCTCGTGTCGGCGACCCGCAAGCAGAGGTGGTCGATTAAGCCAAATGGGGACAAGTAAGTTAATTTACTCTTATTTAACCTTTTGCCTTCACGTTTTCTCAAATATCTAATGTTTTGGCTTTAATTTGTCATACTACAGGGGTTGGATTGTTGCCAAGGGTGTCCGCAAGCCCAACAGCGTCCTTGATGTGCTTTGCCGTCAAAACTTCCCAGGGTTTGTTACGTTGCCCGGTCGGGAGAGAGAGGTAGGAATGACCTGGGAGCACTACTTGGGTGGCCCGGCCCTGCCGGAGGTGGAGATCGACGGTGTTTTGTGCCACACGATGGCCGACATGGTGATCCGATAGTTCTGGATAATTTCTCCTTCACACAATTATAAATCAACCATAGCTAGTTATTGTACTAATCGGTGTTGTCTCATTTGCAGACCTACTACAGGTGTGAGGAGGGATACGAGGAGGACGCGGCAAAGGTTATCGAAACTGAATGTCGCCGCCTAATTCAAAACTTTCGGCATGAGGCTCGGGTGCAAGCTGTTCGAGACTACTATGCCTCGCGGCGTATTAGGAAGGACAAGGTGAAGTGTCGTGATTCTAAGATGGAGAAGGAGCATTACATGAAGGTAATTACATATTATTACGGCTTTGTAGTTAGTTTACTTGATTTGGTTCTTACGCGCTCAATTTTATCTTTATTAACTTAGGTGCCCCCGAGATGGTGTGTTGATAAGATGGATTGTTGGGAGGCCTTGGTGGATCTGTGGTGCTCCGAAACGTGGGAGGCCAGCCACAACAACGCCAAGGAGAGGCGTGCCAAAATTGGATGTGTGCCGCACCATCAAGGGAGCGTCAACTTAATCCAATTTGGCGAGAACTGGGTATGTGGTTTGCTTCATGCCTCATGCAATTCATTCTTTATGCTATCTTGAGCCCTTTACTAATACAATTTTCCTCTCTCTCTCTTTTAGGCGCGTCACAATAAGACGGAGGTGCCACAGATGCACGACATGTATGCGATAGCCCATACTGCCTCATATAAGAAGGTCAAGGCATTCTCTGAGTCTGGCCTCGAGCATCCAGAAAGCTTCACCAATATCTCCTCCCACCACAAGCTCGTGAAGTACAGAGATCACGGGAAGGCGAGGAAAGGGGAGGACTTTAACCCGAGCGAGGGGCCTATTGATCCAGAGCTGGTGATGATAGCTGGCAACGGGAGGCCCCATGGCTCGATCGCCATTGGTGACGGCCTTATACGTTGTCCTAGCACTCTTCGGCAGATAAAGGCACGCCAAACAAGCTCCTGTCCTGAGATAACACCTCGTCCATGGCCAGTCGAGCTCGCCATTGAGGTTAGTTTAATGGACTCAACTATCTTTCCGCATTATGTTGTGCGTTGGAACCAATATGATTACAATCCTAACAATGATTTGTGTTGCAGGCTGCTATTCTGAAAGAGAGAGAGGCAATGCAGGCGGTTATGGCGGAGAAGGATAAGGAGATGAGGGAGCTGGAGGAGAGGACGACTGCATTGGTGGAGGCGGAGAGGGCACAGAATGATGCATCTAACAGGGCCATATGCGAGCTCTTCGTGGTAAGTTTCTTCTTCATATTATTTCAAATATTGCATTTTAATGTCCGTTTCATTAATAACTAAAAAGTTTGACTTGTCGAAACCAAATGTACAGTCTATGTGCGAGAAGACCGGCCAAGTCCCTCCGGCGATGCCAGTCATTAACATGGCGGGGACGGTGAGTTTCATTTCAGTGTAGTAATCTTAAGAGTGTCCTCATGCTAACGACACATTGCAAACGATGTTTGGTGCAGAATATCTCCCGAAACGCATCGCACGACCCTTCTACAGTGGAGCCTTCTCCAGGACAGCCTTCTCCAGGTGAAACAAGCCAGAGCCACCGTGCTTCACCGCCGTGATGACGATAATGGTATGTTATTTCTAGTGTTTTACTGAACAACCGCATAATGGTCCAATATGGCTTAATAAGCATAGTTAGCTCCAAAATGTCATATTTAACCCAAGTTAGCTCCAAAATGACATATAGTTAGCTTGGCTTCCACTTAAATGACATAATTAGCTTAGTTAGCTCCAAAATGACCTATTTACTAAAAAATGACCTATAGTAAGCTAAGTTCTCTCCTAAATGACATAATAAGGCTTACGTAGCTCTAACATGACCTATTGCCCCTAACTTAGGTATTAAATGGCCTATAATTAGCTTATCTAGATCCAAAATGGCTTAATAAGCATAGTTTGCTTTGGAATGACATATTTTACCCAAGTTAGCTCCGAAATGACCTATAGTTAGCTAGGCTTCCACCTAAATGACATAATTAGCTTAGTTAGCTACAAAATGGTCTATTTAATAAAAATGACATATACTTAGCTAATTATCCTCCAAAACGACATAATTAGCTCCAAAAAGGCATAATTAGCTAATTTAGCGAGAAGAAGGGGACAAGAGGAGAAGAAAGAGGAAAATGAAAAGAAGGAAGAAGAAGAAGAAGAGAAGGAAAAGAGAACAAGAAGGAGAAGGAGAAGGAGGAAGAAGAAGGAGAAGAAGGAGAAGGAGGAGAGAAGCTCCTTTTCCTTCTTCTCCTTCTTCTTGTCCTTCTTCGTTTCTTCTTCTTCTCCTGTTCCTTCTCCTTCTCCTCCTCCTCCTTCTTCTGTTATTTCTCCTTCTTCTTCTCTTCTTGCTTCTTCGCTTTCTCTTCTTCTACGTAGCTTAGACTCATCCAACAAAGACTAAATTGGCTAATTATCCTACAAAATGACATATTTAGCTTAGTTAGGTGAAAACATCATAAGAACCTTGGTTAGCTCATTAAAATGACCAATTTAGCTCAAAAATGAAATAATAAGCTCAAAATGGCATAAGTACCTTGGTTAGCTCAAGAATATTATATACTTAGCTCGGCTTCCACCTGAATGATATAATTAGCCATTTTAGCTCCAATATGGCTTAATAAGCATAGTTAGCTCCAAAATGACATATTTAACCCAAGTTAGCTCCAAAACGACATATAGTTAGCTTGGCTTCCACCTAAATGACATAATTAGCTTAGTTAGCTCCAAAATTACCTATTTAATAAAAAATGACCTATACTTAGCTAAGTTCTCTCCTAAATGACATAATAAGGCTAACTTAGCTCCAAGATGACCTATTCCCCCTAACTTAGGTATTAAATGGCCTATAATTAGCTTAGCTAGATCCAAAATGGCTTAATAAGCATAGTTTTCTCCGGAATGACATATTTTACCCAAGTTAGCTCCAAAATAACCTATAGTTAGCTGGGCTTGCACCTAAATGACATAATTAACTTAGTTAGCTCCGGAATGGTCTATTTAATAAAAATGACATATACTTAGCTAGTTATCCTCCAAAATGACATAATTAGCTCTAAAAAGGCATAATTAGCTAATTTTGCCCGAAGAAGGGGACAAGACGAGAAGAAAAAGGAAAAATGAAAAGAAGGAAGACGAAGAAGAAGAGAAGGAGAAGAGAAGAAGAAGGAGAAGGAGAAGGAGAAGGAGGAAGAAGAAGGAGAAGGAGCTTCTCTCCTCCTTCTCCTTCTTCTTGTCCTTCTTCTTGTCCTTCTTCTTCTCCTCTTCCTTCTCCTTATCCACCTCCTTCTCCTCCTCCTCCTCCTTCTTCTTTTACTTCTCCTTCTTCTTCTCTTCTTGCTTCTTCTCTTTCTCTTCTTCTACGTAGCTTAGACTCATCCAACAAAGACTAAATTGGCTAATTATCCTACAAAATGACATATTTAGCTTAGTTAGGTGAAAACATCATAAGAACCTTGGTTAGCTCATTAAAACGACCAATTTACCTCAAAAATGAATAATAAGCTCAAAATGGCATAAGAACCTTGGTTAGCTCATGAATTTTATATACTTAGCTTGGCTTCCACCTAAATGATATAATTAGCCAATTTAGCTCCAATATGGCTTAATAAGCATAGCTAGCTCCAAAATGACATATTTAACCCAAGTTAGCTCCAAAACGACATATAGTTAGCTTAGCTTCCACCTAAATGACATAATTAGCTTAGTTAGCTCCAAAATTACCTATTTAATAAAAATGACCTATACTTAGCTAAGTTCTCCCTAAGTGACATAATAAGGCTAACTTAGCTCCATGATGACCTATTCCCCCTAACTTAGGTAATAAATGGCCTATAATTAGCTTAGCTAGATCCAAAATGGCTTAATAAGCATAGTTTGCTCCGGAAAGACGTATTTAACCCAAGTTAGCTCCGAAGTGACCTATAGTTAGCTAGGCTTCCACCTAAATGACATAATTAGCTTAGTTAGGTCAAAAATGGTCTATTTAATAAAAATGACATATACTTAGCTAATTATCCTCCAAAATGACATAATTAGCTCTAAAAAGGCATAATTAGCTAATTTAGCCCGAAGAAGGGGACAAGAGGAGAAGAAAGACGAAAAATGAAAAAAGGAAGAAGAAGAAGAAGAGAAGGAGAAGAGAAGAAGAAGGAGAAGGAGAAGGAGGAAGAAGAAGGAGAAGAAGGAGAAGGAGGAGAGAAGCTCCTTCTCCTTCTTCTCCTCCTTATTCCCGTTCTTCTTTTCTTTTTCTTTTCTTCTTCTTCTCCTCTTCCTTCTCCTTCTCCTCCTCCTTCTCCTCCTCCTCCTCCTTCTTCTTTTACTTCTCCTTCTTCTTCTCTTCTTGCTTCTTCTCTTTCTCTTCTTCTACATAGCTTAGACTCATCCAACAAAGGCTAAATTGCCTAATTATCCTACAAAATGACATATTTAGCTTAGTTAGGTGAAAACATCATAAGAACCTTGGTTAGCTCATTAACACGACCAATTTACCTCAAAAATGAAATAATAAGCTCAAAATGGCATAAGAACCTTGGTTAGCTCATAAATATTATATACTTAGCTTGGCTTCCACCTAAATGATATAATTAGCCAATTTATCTCCAATATGGCTTAATAAGCATAGTTAGCTCCAAAATGACATATTTAACCCAAGTTAGCTCCAAAACGACATATAGTTAGCTTGGCTTCCACCTAAATGACATAATTAGCTTAGTTAGCTCCAAAATTACCTATTTAATAAAAAATGACCTATACTTAGCTAAGTTCTCTCCTAAATGACATAATAAGGCTAACTTAGCTCCAAGATGACCTATTCCCCCTAACTTAGGTATTAAATGGCCTATAATTAGCTTAGCTAGATCCAAAATGGCTTAATAAGCATAGTTTTCTCCGGAATGACATATTTTACCCAAGTTAGCTCCAAAATAACCTATAGTTAGCTGGGCTTGCACCTAAATGACATAATTAACTTAGTTAGCTCCGGAATGGTCTATTTAATAAAAATGACATATACTTAGCTAGTTATCCTCCAAAATGACATAATTAGCTCTAAAAAGGCATAATTAGCTAATTTTGCCCGAAGAAGGGGACAAGACGAGAAGAAAGAGGAAAAATGAAAAGAAGGAAGACGAAGAAGAAGAGAAGGAGAAGAGAAGAAGAAGGAGAAGGAGAAGGAGAAGGAGGAAGAAGAAGGAGAAGGAGCTTCTCTCCTCCTTCTCCTTCTTCTTGTCCTTCTTCTTGTCCTTCTTCTTCTCCTCTTCCTTCTCCTTATCCACCTCCTTCTCCTCCTCCTCCTCCTTCTTCTTTTACTTCTCCTTCTTCTTCTCTTCTTGCTTCTTCTCTTTCTCTTCTTCTACGTAGCTTAGACTCATCCAACAAAGACTAAATTGGCTAATTATCCTACAAAATGACATATTTAGCTTAGTTAGGTGAAAACATCATAAGAACCTTGGTTAGCTCATTAAAACGACCAATTTACCTCAAAAATGAATAATAAGCTCAAAATGGCATAAGAACCTTGGTTAGCTCATGAATTTTATATACTTAGCTTGGCTTCCACCTAAATGATATAATTAGCCAATTTAGCTCCAATATGGCTTAATAAGCATAGCTAGCTCCAAAATGACATATTTAACCCAAGTTAGCTCCAAAACGACATATAGTTAGCTTAGCTTCCACCTAAATGACATAATTAGCTTAGTTAGCTCCAAAATTACCTATTTAATAAAAATGACCTATACTTAGCTAAGTTCTCCCTAAGTGACATAATAAGGCTAACTTAGCTCCATGATGACCTATTCCCCCTAACTTAGGTAATAAATGGCCTATAATTAGCTTAGCTAGATCCAAAATGGCTTAATAAGCATAGTTTGCTCCGGAAAGACGTATTTAACCCAAGTTAGCTCCGAAGTGACCTATAGTTAGCTAGGCTTCCACCTAAATGACATAATTAGCTTAGTTAGGTCAAAAATGGTCTATTTAATAAAAATGACATATACTTAGCTAATTATCCTCCAAAATGACATAATTAGCTCTAAAAAGGCATAATTAGCTAATTTAGCCCGAAGAAGGGGACAAGAGGAGAAGAAAGAGGAAAAATGAAAAAAGGAAGAAGAAGAAGAAGAGAAGGAGAAGAGAAGAAGAAGGAGAAGGAGAAGGAGGAAGAAGAAGGAGAAGAAGGAGAAGGAGGAGAGAAGCTCCTTCTCCTTCTTCTCCTCCTTATTCTCGTTCTTCTTTTCTTTTTCTTTTCTTCTTCTTCTCCTCTTCCTTCTCCTTCTCCTCCTCCTTCTCCTCCTCCTCCTCCTTCTTCTTTTACTTCTCCTTCTTCTTCTCTTCTTGCTTCTTCTCTTTCTCTTCTTCTACATAGCTTAGACTCATCCAACAAAGGCTAAATTGCCTAATTATCCTACAAAATGACATATTTAGCTTAGTTAGGTGAAAACATCATAAGAACCTTGGTTAGCTCATTAACACGACCAATTTACCTCAAAAATGAAATAATAAGCTCAAAATGGCATAAGAACCTTGGTTAGCTCATAAATATTATATACTTAGCTTGGCTTCCACCTAAATGATATAATTAGCCAATTTATCTCCAATATGGCTTAATAAGCATAGTTAGCTCCAAAATGACATATTTAACCCAAGTTAGCTCCAAAACGACATATAGTTAGCTTGGCTTCCACCTAAATGACATAATTAGCTTAGTTAGCTCCAAAATTACCTATTTAATAAAAAATGACCTATACTTAGCTAAGTTCTCTCCTAAATGACATAATAAGGCTAACTTAGCTCCAAGATGACCTATTCCCCCTAACTTAGGTATTGAATGGCCCATAATTAGCTTAGCTAGATCCAAAATGGCTTAATAAGCATAGTTTGCTCCGGAATGACATATTTTACCCAAGTTAGCTCCGAAATGACCTATAGTTAGCTAGGCTTCCACCTAAATGACATAATTAGCTTAGTTAGGTCCAAAATGGTCTATTTAATAAAACATGACCTATACTTAGCTAATTATCGTCAAAATGACATAATTAGCTCCAAAAAGGCATAATTAGCTAATTTAGCCCGAAGAAGGGGACAAGAGGAGAAGAAAGAGGAAAATGAAAAGAAGGAAGAAGAAGAAGAAGAGAAGAAGAAGAGAAGAAGAAGGAGAAGGAGAAGGAGGAAGAACAAGGAGAAGAAGGAGAAGGAGGAGAGAATCTCCTTCTCCTTCTTCTCCTTCTTCTTCTCCTTCTTCTTGTCCTTCTTCTTTTCTTCTTCTTCTCCTCTTCCTTCTCCTTCTCCTCCTCCTCCTCCTCCTTCTTCTTCTTATTTTTCTTCTCCTTCTTGCTTCTTCTCTTTCTTCTTCTACGTAGGTTATTTTCCCCAACAAAGACATACTTTGCTAATTATCCTCCAAAATGACATAATTAGCATAGTTAGGTAAAAACTTCATAAGAACCTTGGTTAGCTCATTAAAATGACTAATTTAACTCCAAAATGACATAATAATGTCAAAATGGATTAATAGTCATAGTTGGCTACAAAATGACATATTTTATCCAAGTTAGCTCTAGAATTACCTATACTTAGCTAAGTTCTGTCCTAAATGACATAATAAGGCTATGTAGCTCCAATATGACCTATTCCACCAAACTTAGCTATTAAATGGCCTATACTTAGCTAAGTTCTCTCCAAAATAACCTATATATACTTCTTCATCTACTATTCTTGTTCTAACTTTCTTATCTGTCATTTTGCAGATTACATTCACTTCACGGGAAGCTTGGATTATATTGATGGAATGCTTGAATATGATTTCTTGTACCATGGCTTCACGGAAGCTTGTATTGAAACTATTGTAGTATATGGATATATATGAAACTTTGTATGCATGGATGAAACTGGTGTAATATATGGTTTGGTACGGATGCAACTTGCATAATATGTATGTACTATGGATGGAAGTTATTTTAATATGGTTATGAGTACGGAAACAAATTTATTTGTGTCAAATATATATATATATATCCTAATTGTTGTGAAAATTGCTGGATATAATAGCATATAAAATAAAAAGGGGATGTTTTCAGCCTTCGTCGTCTGCCCCCTCATGGCAAAGGGGTGAGGGCAGACGGCAAAGAGGGGAGAGAGAGGGGCTGGGTCCCCCCTTTGCCGTCAGCCCCCTCATGGCAAAGGGGTGAGGGAAGACGTCAAAGAGGGGAGAGAGAGGGGCTGGGTCCCCCCTTTGCCGTCAGTCCCCTCATGGCAAAGGGGTGGGGGCAGATGGCAAAGAGGGGAGAGAGAGAGAGAGGGGCTGGGTCCGCCTTTGCCGTCATCCCCCTCATGGCAAAGGGGGGTAGACGGCAAAGAGGGGAGAGAGGGGGGCTGGGTCCCCCCTTTGCCGTCAGCCCCCTCATGGCAAAGGGGGGGCAGACGACAAAGAGGGGAGGCCTGCCGTTAACACTTAACTGGACCGTCTATGGATCTGCCGTCCCATTTAATTTGCTGTCTGCCCCCTCATGGCAAAGTTTCTTTGCCGTTCGCCTTACAAAAGCAGACGGCAAAGAACCTCTTCACCGGATATATTTTTGCCGTCTACTTTGCCGTTTGCTGACGAACGGCAAAGCCTTTGCCGTCCGTGGTTCCCCCCTTTGCCGCCAGCCATGGAAGACGGCAAATTCTCAGATTCGTGTAGTGGAAGATCCAAGAGAGAGAAGAAGCCATCTAGCTACTAGCTATGGACCCGAAGGTCTATGGTGAACTACTCACGCATCATCAGAGAGGTCATGGGGTTGATGAAGAAGCCCTCTGTATCCGAATGCCCCTCCGGCAGGGCACCAGAACGTGCCCCAGATGGGATCTTGTGGAGACAAAAACTTGCAGCAGCGTAAAAGTATTTTCGTGGATCTCTCGCGCAGTTTTAGATTTTTTGGGAATTTATAGGCGGAAGAGGTAGGGCAGACGAGCCACAGGGGGGCCACAATCCTGCTAGGCACGGGCCCCCTGGTCGCGCCTAGGGGGCTTGTGGCTTCCCCTGGTGGCCTCTGCCTTGGTTCTCACGTCCCCTGCGTATCTTCTATTCCGGAAAAAATATTTTCGGAAGTTTTATTCTGTTTGGACACTGTTTAAAATCTCCTCTGGAAAGGGTCAAAAACACGGAAAAAACAAGAACTGGCACTTGGCACTGAGTTAATAAGTTAGTCCCAAAAAGATATAAAAGGCATACAAAACATCCAAAGTTTGACAAGATAAAAGCATGGAACCATAAAAAAATTATAGATACGTTGGAGACGTATGAGTGGGTATTATTGACAACTTGGGTATGAGATATGGTTGGTGGAACCATCTCATTAACAACCAACAATGTAGTAAAATTTTGCTTTTAGCCCTCTCTTGTTGTAGGAGAAAACTTTGCTTTCCGCTAAAAACATACAACCCCACCTGCCATATATGCATATAGTATAGATGATACTTTTTCACCTCTCTCTTTTGTGACTTGCCGGCATATTCAATATGCTGACCTACACGGTCGCAACATGTCATGTTGAACAGTACTTTTCCTACCAGGAGTGAGGTCAGGATCTACGGTTGGTGATATGCCCTGGAGTCAGATGGACTCAACTACCTTTGAAGCTTGACACGCGGCCTACCTATATTAAAATAAGACCGCATGTCAAATCTCAACCCAATCAGAGAAAGTCTTACACAAACTTTGAAAACAAGGTTTAAACGTTGCCGCGGGCGCGTGCGTGTGTGGTCGGGCTCAGAACGGACAACAACGAGAACCGGCAACTAACAACGGATGCAAGTTTGAACACTGGCGGCAACGGGATGCCGCTGCAATGCTGAGGATGCGCATGATGCGATGATGATGTGACAAATAAAAATAATCACACGACGGAAACGGAATAAAGGGTGAATCTTCTAGGACGTCGGCATCGGGCTGTCACAACTCTCCTACACTACAAGAGGATCTCGCCCCGAGATCAAAGAATGAAAGGGGAGAGGATGAGAAACAAGAGGTAAAACTTAATCGTTTCTTTGACAAACGAGTGGAAACAATGACCCTTGAAGGTTGCAAAGCGATGAGGAATGATATGAGAAAAAAGCAAGAATTCACGGAAAATTTCGGCAGCACTTCGGTAGAAAAAAGGGACAAAAAAATTCGACAAGGTGGGAGAATTATACAATATTCATAACAAACAACTAAATAGAACAGGGGAACACCATGATCTTGATAGAACAACATGATTGACCCAAAAGAGCAACATCACAAGCCTCCGAAACAAGATAACAGAACTAGATCATTGGGATCAAAGAAAGAATAAGAGAATGACAACTACTATCACCAGAATCTTGAAGAACACCTTGAGACTAAGAATTGAATCCTTTATGCACCACCATGACGAACCTCTTGGGGAACACCGGAATGAAATGATGAAAGAATAATATTAAAGGCCTTGCAATGATTTGGATGAAGCTTCTCAAAGGGACACTTGATAGAACTTGGAAGTTCGGAAGAGAAAGATAAGCACTTAAGAAAGGAATTGATATCAAGAGCCACTCCAAAAGAAGAATTCAGATTGCTATGAACAAGAATAAGAATTATGTTATGCTTATCCTTCATCAAGTTTAATTGATGATAAGCAACGGATTTAGCATATCACTTATTCTTCTAGAAAGAAACTTAAAGAGAGGGATAGATATGCACCAGATGAAGCATAATTGAAGGAAGCACCGGTAAGAATTCACAATTGAATGGGAACACCAAGAATTAATGGAGATACAAGAGAATGAAGAGATCATGAACCACCCGAGAGAAAACTTGAACAAAACACCAGAATAATTGAGAGACGAACGAAGAGACAACAATTGAGAAGAATTGAGGATGGAAGCTGAAAGCTGAGAACGAAGAATCTTCTAAAATGATGGCCTTCGGAGGAGCAAGAATGAAACAACATAGAAAAGCATCGGATAACAAGAAAGGGATTCTCATGATTGGGAACAATTCAAGATGATGCCACAACGCTGAAAGCTGAATCTCCAAGAGCATGGACCAAAATTTGAGAAAACACCTCTTCGGTCTTCCGAGCTGAACAAAATGAGGAGAACACCACCAAGAATAACTGAGACACTCCAGAATAAAGAAAAATGCAAGGTTGAGCCAAATATGACAATTAATTAAAATTGATCTTGAAGAAAGAATATGACTGATGAAATTCATACTTACGTCATAGTTGAAAGAATTAGAGATCTTCGGGAAAGATTACAAGAGCCAGACAAGATCCTGTGAAAGAACATGTGGGTTATGGGCCCACTCAAAAGAAACCACCTTAGAAAAGATTGCTTAGAAGAGAGATATTGCGCTGGTACAAAGAAAACTAGATGAGGTTGAGCACCTCGAAATAATTGAAAACAAGAAACTTCTGAGATAACTTCAACGCTCCAGATATAATAGAGATAACTGAATAAACAAGATAGGTTGATAAGAATCTCCAACATAGGAAAGAATTACAAGGATGAATAGGATATAATGAACACAGATAACTAAATTGGATTCGGTAGAAAAGATAACAAGATTGAATAAAGATGAACACGAAGCTCCTAAGAATCTTCACAATGAATCACCGGATACGACACGGAAGAAAAGATAGCGGAAGCATCACTGAATATAAAGGCACTTGGATGATGACTGAAACATTGAAGAAAAGGGTGGGAGGGCGGGGAAAAACAAAGACAACTTGGGACAGATGAGACAAACTCCGGTAAGAATTGAGAGAATGATCTGCAAATATTGGAGAGGATTGAATTCACTTGAATAGAAGCACACCGGTTGGAAAAGAATTAACATGACCACTCTGGTTGACAAGAATTAACAAGAGAATTGATTTGAGCAAAAGAATTAGCATTCCCATAAAAATATGAGAACACCTCTTGGAAAAGATATGAAATCACCATTTGACATCGAAGCAACTCGAATTACCATATTCCAACAAAACAAGGGGTGAGGCTTATGAAACAAGCCAGAACAAACTCATAAGAGAGATTTCCGTTCGACATTTTCGGGGACAGAATCGCATGGGCTCGATCCTTACAGTAGCCATCATGTACAAGGCAGTGCACACGATATACGAAGCGTCCCCGAGTCGTAGCAAGCTACAAGGACTCTTTAAGACACAACGAGAACCTTTGTAAGATGACCGTCAACAAACGAATCCACTAGATGTCGAACCCCAACCTAACATCATGCATTTGTTGGAAGATTATCCTATAAGTAACTACTTGAATTCCCACCTAAGAATTCCCGAAATTTCTGGTCATGCAATCTGGTACACGGATACAAGGAGTAATATTCACACAACTCCTATACTAACCCATCCAATGTATCACATCCGTCAACACATAACCAGAATCTCGGACCTTCATCTACTACAGACCCTCGTGATCACAATGATACAAAGTATGGCAGTACTCCCAAACAATCTGCATCAGTATTGGGGACATCGGGGTTATCTCGCCACTACTAGTATTGAAGCAATTACGAACATCCTTCGTTCTGAGATACTCAGAAATCTGAATGATAACGATGTGCTCGAGAATCCCGTGGAGGTAAACTCCCCGGAAGAAATCAAGTCAGACAGGAGGCACCAAGACAGAACTCCATCACATCGGCATCATATAGATTCCAAAAATATCCGCGTGATCCTAAAAAAACTTTGAGTGAGAAGAGGAGTAGAATTAAATTATTACGTCAAGATTCCTCACCAGAGCATAGAAGAGGAGAAAAAAGAATCCTACACTTCGATATATAACTAGACTCAACATAGTTTTTCACTAGACTCGACTCGGCCAAGTTCGATCAATTAAGGGGGCTCCTAGGTCGGTACTGCTCTGATACCAACCTGTCACGCCCAAGATGCGACCCTATCCTCAATTTGGCATGAGGGCCTCTTCAGGGATAGAAGCGCATCTCGTCGTGTCGCAAGAATGGATATCATTACAAGTACATGTACTGAAAAGAATATATACATATATATATATAGAATTTGGCTTACACTCGTCACAAGCTACATCAGAGTCACAGCAGTACATTACATAATCATCATGAACAAGAGCAGGGTCCGACTACGGACGAAAACAAACAAGAAAAGAGAACGACGTCCATCCTTGCTATCCCAGGCTGCCGGCCTCGAACCCATCCTAGATCGATGATGAAGAAGAAGAAGAAGCAACTCCAAATGAACAATCAACGCGCTCGCGTGAATTAACCTTTACCTGTACCTGCAACTGGTGTTGTAGTCATCTATGAGCCACAGGGGACTCAGCAATCTCATTTCCAAAGGTTTCAAAACTAGCAAAACTTAATGGCTGAGGTATGGTTACATGGTGAGGTTGTAGTAGCGGCTAAGCATATATTTGGCGGCTAAACTTACGAGTACAAGAAATTAGAGGGGGAAGATCTACGCATAGCGGACGTGAACTACGGTTGACCAAAAGAATGATCCTGAACACCTACCTACGTCATACATAACCCCACCGTGTCCTTGAGCGAAGAAGGAACTCACGAAAGAGACAGTCACGGTTACGCACACAGTTGGCATATTTTAATTAATTTAACTTCAAGTTGTCTAGAACGAGTGTTAAACAAAGTTTCCACGTAGCCACATAACCGCGGGCATGGCTTTTCGAAAGATTTAACCCTGCAGGGGTGCTCCAACTAATCCATCATAAATTACCACAAGCCGCATAGAAATCCTCGATCACGACACTCGCGATCTCGTCGGACTCCTTAGTGGAAAACCTCAACTCTGAGATTACCCAAAGCATCACCGGAATCCCGATGCACAAGATATCTCGTCAAAGGTAAAACTAATCCAGCAAGGCCACCGACGTGTCGATGATCCCGATAGGAGCCGCGTATCTCGTTCTCAGGACACGACGGATAAGCGAAGCGTACGGTGGCCTGATAGACATCACCCGAGTTGCCCCGGGTTGGCCCCGCACGGTGCTCTGTTTTGGACCAGCACCATCAGCACTGGCCCTCCCTGTATTATGTAGAATTACTCCTCGGATAGCACTAACTCCCTATGCATTTCAGGATTAACAAAATTATTATGTTGGGCAAATGTAGTACCAATGTTGGGCCTTGCCATACCAGCTTTAATCTAAAACGACTTATCAAGGGGGACCCCATAACAACCCCGATCGTGTTAGGAGCGCTCAATTATGGAACATAACACCGGTAGCCGAAACTAAGGGGGCAAAGGTGGAACAAAAGACCAGGCTAAAAAGGCCAAGCCTTCCACCTTTTACCAAGTATATAGGTGCATTAAATTAAATAGCATTTAATATGGTGATATAACAAGGAACCCATGTTTTCACATGGAAGCAACTGCACCTACAACTAGCAACGCTAACACATGGTTAAGCAAGCGGTAACATAGCCAATCAGTGGTTTGCTAGGTTGAACAGGTTGAAGGCTTCCATGGCATTGTTGAGGCTGATATTTAACATGTGGTAGGCAATGAGACATAATCGATAGAAGCGATAAAACTAGCGTGGCAATGATAGTAATGGTATCTGGGAAAATGTTCATCTCGCCTGAGATCCCGCTTGGAAGAAGAATGACTCTGTGAAGCAGACGAATCGATGTAGTCGAACGGGTCCTCACAATCTGACACGCTTGCGGAACTCTATCGAGACGAAGCAAACCGGAAACAAGCATCAACACACGATATTGACCACATGATGCACAACACATATGATGCATGAGCAGCTGAATACATGCAAGTCACGGCATGACAATTCACACAATCAAACACTACACATTAAGTGAAGTTCAATATGCAATGAGTTGCATATTGACGAAACTCCACATAGGGGCTATTTAGTTCTATCCCGATTAGATACACGGCAATATTAAATGTGTTTAAACATGGGAAGAGGTGAAGCACAATTGGTCTACCTATCTAGGCATTTTAAATGAGGTCAGAAATGACATATAGCATCTCTGAAACGACCTCACATGTTAATTTACAATTCTTTCCAGATCTGAACTAATGCATTTAAATAGTTGTTAAACAGCAAAATAAATAGGTTCACGTGATTCTACGCGTCATTACAAGCAATTTACACATAGAGAACATCTCGAACGGAGCTACGGATCAAAAGATACGGACACCGCAAGATATGATGGCATGAATGCAAAATGTGTGTAAATGGTTTCCACAACACTTCAAAACACACAAACAGAAATAAAAAACTAAACTACACGAGATTATAAGCAAGTTTCATGCAGGACACGATCAAAACGGAGCAACGGCTCAAAATCTACGAGCTAAACAGGATATCACTACAATCTGCCAAAATCAGCCACATAGCATTTTCTAGACCCCACAACTACGAGCTACACAATTCCAATAAGCTCAATCAAGGCATGACACGATAGAGGGAAATAAGCACTACAACATACAACTAACAACAACTACCATGGAAGCATTGATCACTAGGAAAAGAAGTCACAAAATGGCATCTCACACACTATTTCAGACTTAGTGAAAATAGCAGTTCATGAAGCTGCAGTTTTCGATCTGAAGGTATATTGAGTAGCAAAACCATTAGCTACAGGACTCCAAATGGCATGAAAATTCACAGCGTACTACAGGATCCCAAAGTCTACAACTAACTCCATTGCACCAACCTCAAAAGAGCTACAGATCACAAGATACACTCATGCAAAGACAGCAACAAAATATAACAAATTCCAGACTTAGAAATATTTCAGCATCTCCAAATCAGCACTATTTTCTAGCAACTTGAGAGCAAGCAAACCACACCTAAACATGGATTTCTAATGCAACAAAAAAAAATAGCAGGGGCTAGACTAAACATCCAAGGGCAAAACTCTAATTGACAACTACCTCATATCACGCACGGATTAAATCCCACAAAATAGACAAGAGGGCAACATGGCAAAATATCACGCGCACTAACTTGCTCATTAGCTAAAACTAATTGCACAGATAAATCCTATGTATTTTTCTACCCCGAAAACATATAAAACATGTGGGGTTGCAACACGAAAATATTGCCCCACGTAAATGGGAGAATAAGTCCACGACACTATGTATTTTATATCGGCATTCGAGCAATCCGGACACACACGAGAAATAACTAAGGAACGGATCCTATTGGAACAGCACGTAAAACTATGCATTTGGCACGTCAAACTACGTCAAATAATTATGCAAGTTGTAAAATCGTATTATACTAGAAAATCTACACAAGATAAATATCTAAATCATCGCGATCCGACTTACGGTATAAAAGTTACGGGCAATCTAATATACGTTTATTTTCTGGAATTTATATAATTCCAGAGAAAAAAACTAATTACTCTAACGGGCCGAACAGGGGCGCAGTTCAGCTAAACAGTGCATGGGAGAAATTAGAGGGCTCGGGGGCTGCTCACCTTAGCATGCCTCGGCCTGGTCGGTGCACTATTGGGCCGAGGGAGGCGGTGCGTGCACAGGAGTTGGCCGGCTGCCGGGCCCAACTAGGCGGTTGGTGGCGCTGGCCACGGGCATCCTCGTGCTCCTCTACGCACGGGCTTCCAGCAGCCATGGAGGCCGCGGCCGGTGGCGAGGGCGGACGGCCTAGGCGCGGAGGTGGCCGGGAGGCGGCGGATCCGGGGCAGCCGGTCCCATTCCCGCCGGTGGCGGCTCGAGCCGGTGCCCGGACGAGGAGATCGTCGGCGTGCTTCCATGGTGGTTCCTGCGGGAGAAAGAGAGAGAGAGAAGAAGAGTGTGAGGGAGGCCGAGATGAGAGGAGGGGATGGGGAGGAAGAGGGTGAAGCTCCGACCTGTGCTTCCGGCGAGCGGATGCCGGAGGCGGGGCCTACAGGGAGGTGCGGCGGCGCGGGCAGGAGGAGCTCGGGCCTTCTGCTGCTCGGCCAGGGGAGGGAGGCTCGCGTCGAGGCGGCGGCGCGATCCGGGCCCGGCGGGCCAGCCGTGGGCCTGGCGGGCCCTGTCGGTGGGGAGGAGAGAGACAGAGGCGCTGGGGTGGCGGCTGGTGCGGTTGGTGGGCGCGGAATTCGAGGCAACCGCTAGGGTTTGCCTAAAATGGCAGGGAGGGCTTCTTTTTATAGGAAGGGGCTAGGTTAGAGGGTATCTGGGGGTTTTTCGACCCTCCGATCGCGATCGTACGGTCCGATCGGAGAGGCGGGTTAAGGTTAGCTGTGTAGAGTGGCGTTGCTAAGATGAGAGGGAAGTGGTGCGGTGCAGGAACGATTTTTAAAACGCCGATAATCGTCCGACGGTAGACCGAATACGGTGCCGCTACGGTCGACCGTTCGGGTACCAGACGGGCCCCGATTGCGACGAAACTTGATAGGCGGCCTACCTATATTAAAATAAGACCGCACGTGAAATTTCAACCCAATCAGAGAAAGTTTTACACACACTTTTAAAACAAGGTTTAAACATTGCCGCGGGCGCGTGAGTGTGTGGTCAGGCTCAGAACGGACAACGACAAGAACCGACAACTAACAACGGATGCAAGTTTGAACACTGGCGGCAACGTTATGCCGCTGCAATGCTGATGATGCGCATGATGCGATGATGATGCAACAAATAAAAATAATCACACGACGGAAACGGAATAAAGGGGGAATCTTCTGGGACGTCGGCATTGGGCTGTCACAAGTCATCCATGAAAACCTCAACAATCTTTGCAGAAAAGTCAGAGAATATAGCCATCATACATCTTTGAAAGGTAGCAGGTGCATTACATAAGCCAAAAGGCATACGTGTGTAAGCGAAGGTACCGAAAGGGCAGGTAAAAGTGGTTTTCTCCTGATTAGATTGTGCAACAGGTATTTGGGAGAAACCAAAATAACCATCTAGAAAGCACAAGTGTGTGTGTTTAGACAGTCTTTCTAGCATTTGGTCGATAAAAGGCAAAGGGTAATGATCTTTCCTAGTGGCTTTATTAAATTTGCTAAAATCAATCACCATCCTATAGCCAGTAATAATCATGTGTGGGATCAATTCATCTTTATCATTAGGGACAACGGTAATACCTCCCTTCTTAGGGATGCAATGCACCGGACTCACCCAATCACTATGAGCAACATGATAGATAATACCTGCTTCCAGGAGCTTTAGTATTTCTTTTCTTACTACCTCTTTTATCTTAGGATTTAATCTCCGTTGATGATCGGCAACTGGTTTGGAATGAGGGTCGGTTTCAATTTTGTGCTGGCATAGAGTGGGACTAATGCCCATAAGATCGTCAAGAGTATATCCAATAGCAGCACGGTGCTGCCTCAGAGTTTTTAATAACTTCTTTTCTTCATGCTCTGAAAGGCTAGCACTAATTATAACAGGATATATCTCTTTTTCATCGAGATAAGCATACTTAAGAGTATCGGGTAACTGCTTAAGTTCAAACACAGGATCACCCTTTGGTGGGGGTGGATCTCCAAGCAGTTCAACACACAAATTATTCTTAAGGATGGGATGTTGTTCAAAGATAACTCTATCTATCTCATTCCTTTCATCCATATGCATATCATTTTCATGCTCAAGCAAGTATTGCTCTAAAGGGTCAGTAGGAGGCACAGCAATAGAAGCTAGAGCAATAATTTCATCTTTACTAGACAACTCTTTTTCATGAGGTTCTCTACCAAACTTGGAGAAATTGAACTCATGTGACACTCCTTCAAAGCCAACAGTGATCGTTTGCTTCTCACAGTCAATATGAGCATTGACAGTATTGAGGAAAGGTCTGCCAAATATGATGGGACAAAAGCTATCTTGTGTGGTAGAAAGAACGAGAAAATCAGCAGGATGCTTAGTTTTACCACACAAGACTTCAACATCTCTAACAATTCCCAAAGGGCAGATAGTATCTCTATTGGCAAGCTGAACAGTGACATCAATAGGTTCCATCTCGACAGGTGCAATCTCGTCTTTAATTTCATCATATAAAGATTGAGGTATTGCACTAACACTAGCACCCACGTCACATAAACCATGATAACAATGATCTCCTATCTTAACAGAAACAATAGGCGTGCCAACAATAGGCCTATGTTTGTCTCTAGCATGAGGTTTAGCAATTCTAGCAGCATCTTCACAGAAGTGAATATCATGGCCATCAACATTGTCGGACAGGAAATCTTTGATAATAGCAATGCTAGGTTCAACTCTAATTTGCTCACGGGGTGTAGGTGTTCTAATGTAGCCCCTACGTATCACAATTGAAGCTTTAGAATGATCCTTTATCCTAACAGGGAAAGGTGGTTTCTCAATGTAAGCACTAGGAACAATAGGATCATTATAAGCAATGACTTTCTCTTCAACTGGGTTGGGTTTAACTACATTGACTTCTAAGGGAGGATGATATTTAAACCACTTCTCTTTTGGGAGATTGGTATGAGCAGCAAATGATTCACATAATGAAGCTACTATCTCCGATTCAAGTCCATGTTTAGTGCTAAAATCACAAAAAGTATTTGTTTTGACAAAGGATTTAACGCAATCAAACTTGACATTCATACCTGACTCCTTACCTTCATCACACTCCCAATATTCAGAGTTGCGTTTAATTCTTTTCCAATAAATTCCATTTGACGTCAATATCTCTCTATAAAAGAACCGGTACAAGAAGTGTCAAGCATGGTGCGATTATCATGAGAAAGCCGAGCATAGAAGTTCTGAATGATAATTTCTCTCGAGAGCTCATGGTTGGGGCATGAATATAACATTGACTTAAGCCTCCCCCAAGTTTGAGTGATACTATCTCTATCACGAGGCCAAAAATTATAAATATAATTCTAATCACGATGTACCAAATGCATAGGATAAAACTTTTGATCAAATTCCAATTTCAATCGGTTGTAGTTCCATGATCCAGTATCATCACAAAGCCTATACCATGTCAATGCTTTATCCCTCAAATATAAGGGAAATACCTTCTTCTTCACCTAATCCTCGGGCAAACCTGAAAGCTTAAATAAACCACAAATTCATCTACATAGATTACATGCAAGTCGGGATGTGATGTTCCATCTCCTATAAAAGGATTAGCCAACAGTTTCTCTAGCATTCCCGAAGGAATTTCATAACAAATATTTTCAGTAGGTGCAGAAGGTTGAGGAGAAACTTCTTGTGCTTCCATTCGAGGTGAAGATACCCCGAACAAGCTCCTCAAAGGATTAGTTTCCATAGTGACAAGTGACAATAAATTTCAGCACGCTATATAAATGTTTCTTACCAAAGGCGCTTCACTCCCTAGCAACGGTGCCAGAAAATAGTCTTGATGAACCACAAGTGTAGGGGATCTATCGTAGTCCTTTTGATAACTAGGATTGTCGAACCCAACGAGGAGCACAAGGATCTGACAAGTGGTTTTCGGCAAGGTATTCTCTGCAAGCACTGAAATTATCGGTAACAGATAGTTGTGTGATAAGATGATTCGTAGCAAGTAGCATGTAACAATAGTAACAAAGGTGCAGCAAGATGTCCCAATCCCTTTTTTAGCAAGGGACAAGCCTGGACAAACTCTTATAGGAGGTAAAGCGCTCCCGAGGACACATGGGAATTTCTGTCAAACTAGTTTTCATCATGTTCGTACGATTCGCGTTCGCTACTTTGATAGTTTGATATGTGGGTGGACCAGTGCTTGGGTGCTGCCCTTACTTGGACAAACATCCCACTTATGATTAACCCCTCTCGCAAGCATCCGCAACAACGAAAGAAGAATTAAGACAAATCTAACCATATCATTAAACTAGTGGATCCAAATCAGCCCCTTACGAAGCAACACATAAACTAGGGTTTAAGCTTCTGTCACTCTAGCAACCCATCATATACTTATTACTTCCCAATGCCTTCCTCTAGGCCCAAATAATGGTGAAGTGTCATGTAGTCGACATTCACATAACACCACTAGAGGAGAGACAACAAACAACACATCAAAATATCAAACGAATACCACATTCACATGACTACTTATAGCAAGACTTATCCCATGTCCTCAGGAACAAAAGTGACTACTCACAAAGAATAATTATGTTCATGACCATAGAGGTATTGAATAGCATCAAGGATCTGAACATATAATCTTCCACCGAGTAATCCAACTAGCATCAACCACAAAGAGTAATTAACACTACTAGCTACCTTACAAGTACAAATTGGAGTCGCGAGACGGAGATTGGTTACAAGAGATGAAATAGGGTTTGGAGATGAGATGGTGTTGATGAAGATGTTGATGGTGATGAGTCCCCTCCGATGAGAGGAGTGTTGGTGATGACGATGGCGACGATTTCCCCCTCCGGGAGGGAAGTTTCCCCAGCAGGACGGCCCTGTCGGAGCTCTATATTGGTTCTGCTCAAGTTCCGCCTCATGGAGGTGGCGATTCCTCCGGAAAGCCTCCTTTTGATTTTTTATAGAACGAAACCCTCCTTATAGAAAAAGATGGGAGCCAGAGAAGCAACAGGGGGCCCACAAGCCCCCTAGGCGCGGCCAGGGGGTAGGCCGCGCCTAGCAGGCTTGTGGCCTCCTGGTGGCTCCCCTGTGGTACTTCTTCCACCCAGTATTTTTTCTAAATTCCAAAATAATTCCTCGTTGATTTTCACGGTTTTGGAGTTGCGCGGAATAGGTATCTCAAACTTGCTCCTTTTTCATGCCAGAATTCCAGCTGCCAGCATTCTCCCTCTTCATGTAAACCTTGTAAAATAAGAGAGAAAAGGCATAATTATTGTACCGTGAAGTGTAATAACATCCCATAAAGCGATAAATATCAACATAAAAGCATGATGCAAAATGGACGTATCAATAGTCGTTGCTTTTATCGTTCCTAGTCATTGTTGTTGTTGTTGTTGTTGTTGTTGTTGTTGTTGTTGTTGGTGTTGTTCTTGTTGTCGTCGTTGCTACTGTTGTTGTTGTTGTTGTCATTGTTTTTATCGTTGTCGTTGTCTTTGTCCAATCTGAGCTCTCGGAGATCGTCGGCTAACTCCTGTGGTAATCCTCTCGCTATGCGTGTGTTCACATAACTTTTACGGCTCAAAGCATCTCCTCCAACATTTGCCTTCCCTGGGTGATAATGCAATCTCATGTCATAGTCCTTGATCAACTCTAGCCATCTCCTCTGTCCGAGGTTCAAATCTTTCTGCGTGAAGATATACTTCAGGCTCTTGTGATCCGTGTAAATATCACAACTATTTCTGATTAGGAAATGTCTCCAGGTCTTGAGTGTGTGCACTATGGCTCCTAACTCCAAATCATGTGTGGCATAGTTCAACTCGTGAGGTCCTAGCTGCCTGGACACATATGCTACAACTTTTCCCTCCTGCATGAGCACTCCTCTAAGTCCTTGACGTGAGGCGTCACAATAAACTTGGAATTCCTTCCGAATGTTCGGCAAAATCAACACTCGGGCTGTAACCAAACGTTTCTTCAATTCCTGAAAACTGGCTTCACATTCCCCGGTCCAAATATACTTGGACTCCTTCTTCAATAACTCTGTCATGGGCTTGGCAATCTTCAAGAAGTTCTCAATAAACCTCCGGTAATATCCGGCAAGTCCAAGAAAACTACGGATCTCCTTAACTGTGGTGGGTGCCTTCCGTTCGGTGACTGCTGCAACCTTGGCAGGATCCACTGCTATTCCGTCTCCAGAAATAATGTGTCCGAGGAATCCGACTTCCTTCAACCAAAATTCACATTTGTTGAACTTGCCATATAACTGATGCTCTCGAAGCTTCTCCAAAACTAAGCGCAAGTGTTCCTTGTGTTCTTCCTCGTTCTTGGAGAATATCAGTATATCATCGATGAACACCACGACAAACTTGTCCAGATATTCCATAAATACCTTGTTCATCATACTCATAATATATGCAGGAGCATTAGTCAAACCAAATGACATGATTGTGTACTCATATAGACCATACCTTGTTGTGAAGGATGTCTTGGGTATATCCTCTTCACGAATTTTCAACTGATGATACCCTGATCGAAGATCTACCTTGGAAAATACTCTCGCTCCAACTAGTTGATCAAATAAATCATTAATCATCGGTAGAGGGTACTTGTTCTTGATAGTCACCTCGTTCAGTGCACGATAATCAACTACCATCCTCAAGGTTTTATCCTTCTTCTCCACCAAGAGAACTGGGGATCCCCAAGGTGACGAACTTGGGTGAATGCAGCCTTTTCTCCAATAACTCCTTGATCTGCTTCTAGATTTCCTCCAAATCATTTACGGGCATCTGATAGGGTCTATTGGATATTGGGCTTGTCCCTGGCAATAATTCAATCAGAAATTTAATCTCTCTATCCGGTGCCATGCCTGGAAATTCCTCCGGGAATACATCTGGGAAGTCTTGTACAACGGGCACTTCCTCCTGAACAACTCCCGTGAGGGAATTTACCAGAGTACTCTTCGATGTGCATCGGGATACATACTTAATCCTCTTCTGCTCTGGGGTGCTAAGCAAAATAGACTTACGGGCGCAATCAAGGTTTCCTTCATACTTGGTCATCCAATCCATGCCTATGATTACGTCCAATCCCTGTGACTCTAAGACGATGAGGTCGGTGGGAAATATATGGTTTCCAATGTTGAGGTTCAATGCATGGCATCCTATCCCTGTCGTCATCATGCCTCCTCCGGAACTGACCTTAATAGGTCGACTAAGGGTTCTAGTGGGCAAACCATACTTTTCCACAACTACCCTTGATATGAATGAATGCGTTGCACCAGAATCAAAAAGTACCAGTACTGGACATGAATTTAACAAAAACTTACCAACCACAGTCTCGGGCTGATCATAGACTTCCTCCACATCAATGTGGTTCACCTGAGCACGGGGAAAAGGTTTGGCTTCTTTGCTGGTGAATTGTCGTTGCCCTTGTCATTTCCATTTCCCTACTTGGTGAGGGAACATTCTGTGGCATAGTGCCCCGTCTTCTGGCACTTGAAGCAGGTGATATGGCTCAGATCCTTATGCGTAGGAGCGGGATGGTGTTGACTGCCATTACCTCCATTGCCATTCTTGAAGTTGTTGCTATTTCGGTTGTTCCCATTTCATCCATGGTTATGGCCTCCATGGTTCTGCACGGCATGGGTGTGGTGGGTATGTCCTCAAAACTTACCGGATCCTCCTCCGGTATTCCCTGAATAAGGAGAGTAACGGGGCTTCTGCTGGGCTCTAGAGCTGCACTTCCCATGTCCATACTTCATTTTGCGGTTCTCGATCTGCTACTGCTTTCCCTCTAAGATGAGGGCCTTATCTACCAGCTCCTGGTAGTTGTTGAAGGTAGCCATGGTCAGTTGAATGTTCAACTCATCGTTGAGTCCTTCCATGAACTTTTCCTGCTTGGCCGCATCATCGGCCACATCTCGAGGTGCATATCGAGCCAACATGCTGAATTCATCAATATACTAGGCCACAGAGCGATTTTCCTGGCATAAGTTTCATAACTCACACTTCTTCGGACTCATGGCTCCAGCTGAGACATGAGCAGTGCGGAAAGCCTGCTTGAACTGCACCAAAGTCACACCAGCAATGGGGTAGGTGGTGGTGTAGTTCTCCCACCATGCAGCTGCTGGTCCTTCAAGTTGATTTGTGGAAAACCACACGTTCTCAGCTTCACTGCATCCGGCGGTGATCAGTTCCCTCTCCATCTTACGGAGCCAGTCATCTGCAACAATGGGCTTAGTGCTATTGGAGAAGGTCGGGGGATTCAGCCTCAGAAAACGGGTGACGTTGTCGGCCTGGGGTGGAGGGTGGTTGTTGTTATTGTTGGCCTAGTTATGAATGATCAACTGCATCAGGGTATTCTGCTGCTAGATCAGCTGGGTGAGTTCCGGCGGGAAGTTGGAAGCAGGGTTACGTCTCGGAGGCATCTGGTGTTTTAGAGTGATGAGAATTAGAATAGAACAAGGGTCTAAAGAGAAATACACTACCCAGATGAAATGCAACAAACATCATCACACCAAACATTCATTCATTAATTCAACTCAATGTTCAAACATGATGATACAAGCTTTGCGATAACCTGAACATCGGCCTAAACGTCTAACGATAATATAAAGATAAATTGTTGGTCTTGTCTATGTGTCCTCCTCACAAGTACATGGTGGTGGGTCCTTCGGTAGAGCTCTCCTCATAGTTCTCCTCGTTGCTGATCAAGGGGGCCACGTCGCCTTCTGGGTGAAGATTTTCCCCCATGTCCAATTCCTCTTCTAGGTATGCAACGCGAGTCTTCATCTTCTCGATCCTCTCCAAGAAGTCCTACACTTCTTGTTCGTGCTCATAGTGGGCTTCTCGGTCTTCTGCTTCGAGGTCAAGTTCGCGGAGCATCAATTGCTTGATCTTCTTCGTGTCTTTACTTAAACAAAGCTCAAGAGTCCTGATGTGTGTCTCTAATGTTTGGGCATAGGACAGGAGAGCGTCTTTAGTCTTGGTCTCTATGATTTCTCCATCCGCTCATCTCCGGGAGACCGTGTACAGGTCCGGTGAAATGGGCAGCCTTTGTACACCTCCTTGATACGTTTGAGTGCATAGTGAATCGCCATGTCCCTTCCGAGAATTCAGCTGGGTGCGATGAACTTGAAGTCAATAGGTTCTATGCGATGCTCGAAGGTCCTTTCGGGGATGTGCACGTCAATCTTGTAGCGAGCGTTTGCTGGGAAAGACTTGGTAGGTTTTCCGGTGATGGTTGGCAGGGCATTCCTTACATCCTTGATGATCTGCACCAGCTCTTTGCCGAAGGGCATTGTTGCATCGGTCTGGCAAAACTCCGTGACAAAAAGTGGGTTGAAGGTGGCCATCTAGAAATATTGGAAATCAGAGAGAAGTTAGAAATGAGCAAATGAGAATATATAAATTTTTATGGACATAAGTAAAATGGTTTTATTCCTAAGGCTTTTCTAATCCTAGAGGTTACGTCCTACGGTCAGCGTGTGCTCTCATACCATCTCTATAGCGACCCGACCTGCAATGGTCACGTCTCTGGTGTTTCTGTACCATCCCGAGATCATGCTGGTACACACACAGTACATCAATGTATATATCGAGAATTCAATCACACTGCTTTATTAATCAAAATCTCACATTGAGTCCTTTATTACAAAAAATATTACAATAAAGTGACTGAAGGCCAACTCATGAGATAAAACTAATCGAAAACTATTGAAAGCTTCAAAGGTAGTTGAGTCCATCTCACTCCAAGGGCATATCACTGAGCGTAGATCGTGTCCTCACTCCTGGTCGGAAAAGTACTATGCAACATGACACGTTGCAGCAGTGTAGGTCAGCATGTTGAATATGCCGGCAAGTCACAAAAGAGAGGGGTGAAAATATCATCTATACTATATGCATATATGGCAGGTGGGGATGTAAGTTTTAGCGAAAAACAATTTTTTCCTACAACAAGAGAGGGGCAAAAGCAAAAATATGCTACATGTTGGTTGTTTAAAGAGAAGCTTCCACCAACCATTTCTCATACCCAAATAATAATTCCCACATCATTAAATTTATTTGTGTCGAGAATTCCTGATAGTTTCAGTTTCTTTGGCGCAAGTTGTCTGTAAGAGTGGACATGGCTAATTGATTAGGTTTGGTAATCTGCATAGTTTTGCACACGTTCCCCACAATATTTGATCGCCTCCGTTGAAGTCCTCGCACTGCATGGTGTATGACAACTGGATGATCAAAACATGGTCTTCCAACGGGTTCCTCTGAGCCAGTATCGGTGCCCATCCATTCTTACCATTCTTCTACATCTCATAGCATCGCCCGTCCAGAGTCGCCATGATGTCCAACCAAGCCAGAGCCCATAATGGCTTGTGGCTGTGGAGGTAAGCCTCAGGTCTTGAAGTATCCATCCATCTCTTCGTGCGTGGGTGGAACTTTCCGCGTGAATACTAGCACTTCTCCAACACCACCTAGGCTACCACTTGGTACTCCAGGGTGTCGTTCAACCAATTTCCACCCAGATGTGTATTGCATCATGACATCTTGAAAATCTTGAAGTCTTGAGATCTTGGTCATTAACTAAGTCTCACAACTCTCATAATATACACTAAACCAACCCCTTCTACTAAAAGCATAGCAAAAATAAAAATATCGTCCAGGGCCGAAGTAACAAGGGTTGATGGGTGCCTACCACATGATACTACATCAAGAACCAAATTTTCCAAGTATCTACTTTGCATGCAATGCGTGGAGAAGGTTGAACTAATGCAATAAAACCATAGGTGAAAACATGATCAACGTGAACTTGCCTTGCTGACGGTCTTCAAATTCGAGTGACTCTAAATAGCAGGCCTCGCACTCCGGATGATCTAACGAGACAAACAATTCACCCAATAAGCACACCATAAACATAACAACAAGTAAAAACTAATAATATTAAAGAATCATTAACACTAACGAAGACAAGAGAAACCAAATAAAGAATTCATCCAAAACTCCATGCCAAAGTTTTTAGTAAAACAAAACAAACTATAAATAGTTTTCTATGCCTAATAACATCTTAACACGAAAAATAAACTAAGTTTAATGAAATTAACAGAAATAATTTCACCTAAAATTTCCTACACAAAAAGAATCAAATAAAATGGTTTTATAAAACAAAAGTTATGGCCTATTTAAAATAAATCTTGAATATGTCCACATCAAAAATTTGTAAAAACAAAATATATTTTTATTAGTCCACTAGATAGACATGACATGTAGAAATCATTTTCAAAAAAGAAACACTCAAAAACATTTTTTTAAATAAAAGTTATACCTAAAGAAGTATTTAATACAAATCTATTTGAACCCAAAATTTAAAAGTTCAAAAATATTGATTTGATGGTTCCACGTGATAAAGGGGATTTTTTGAATGAGCAGCAAAAAGAATCATCTAAATCGGAGTTATAAAACTAAAGATACAAAAAAATAAAAGGGCTAAAAGCGTTAGATTACGGACATGCGACACGTGGCTATCACTGGTTTGCTGAAAGCGTTCGCTACAAGGGCTAAAAGATGAATGATCTCTACTTAACTAATACGAAAACAACTTATAGAGAACAAACGTGAGAAGATAGTGAGGAAGATGACGATGGTGCAGCGGCTCCGGCAATCAACGGCATCGGGAAGTTGTCCAAGAGATGCGGGACGTCTAGGGAGACCAATTTTTGCTGAATATGAGTGTTGGTGGTGACTGAAGTGAGCGGGGCGTCGAGGTGAACTCCGTGAACTACGGCGGCGTTACGAGCTCGAGGTGGTCGGGGCGACGGAATCCGACGGTGAACCGCAGCTTCTATCGCGAGATCCAAACGACGAAGGTTTCACGTACACAGGGTTTTGACGTGGGATTTTTAGGGGAATCGGTCCAGAAGAGTCCCAAGTATTTGTAGGACATTACGCTTGGGACAGGGGTTGACTAGAGATAGGATTTGCACGAATCTGAAACGAGGTCAGCGTTTGTACGCGTACATGCGGGAGTTGGGCTCTTGTTCATTTTCGTACAGGGGAAGAAGAAAATCCTGTGGGTCCCAATGGTCATAAAGAAAAAAACGACAGAGAAAAAGGATTTGGGAGAGGCCGACAAGTGGTGGCCGCGGCACTGGGAACTCTCGTTCGTGGCTCGATCGCTAGTCTTGCCCTAGCGCTCGCTTGGGCTGGGGAGCTCGCGCGTCGCTCGCTGGGCCGGCCGGTGCGCTGGCCTGGCCAGCAATTTTTTAATTTGTTTTTTTTCTTACAGAAAAAACAAAGGTACAAAAACATATATACTAAACAAAAAACAAATATAGGTTATTATATACCAAGACGATCGAAAAAACAATTCCTATAATATGAACATTTTTTAGATACAAAATAAAAACTTCATAAAAATATATTTTTCATTTCAAATAAAAATCAAATTTGACCTTCAAATAAATTGGCACTATTTTTCTTCTGACTTTTGGGGTGTCATGTTACCTCCTCTCATACTTGTTTGACAAGATATTTTATCAGGAATTTGTGAATGAAATTCAAATGCCAATAAAAATGAAATCACATACCAAATGAAAATTCAATTGCAACATTCATTTCAATCAAAATGCATAGATGCTTAGCTATAATTGTAAAACATTCCAAATTGAAAATTTGGGATGTTACACGTTGTTTTCATCGCATAGTTGTTGTTGTTGTTGTCGTTGCCAGTCATTGTTGTTGTTGTTGTTCTTGTTGTCGTCGTTGCTGTTGTTGTCGTTGTTGTTGTCATTGCCATTGTCATTGTCATTGTCTTTGCCCACCATTTTTGTTGTCGTTGTTATCATCGTCGATGTTGTCGTTATCGTTATCGTTGTCATTGTCGTTGTTGTTGTCATCGTAGTTGTTGTTGTTGTTGTTGTTGGCATCGTCGTCGTCGATGTTGCTGTTGTTCTGTTTGTCGGTTGTTGTCGTTATCGCTGTTGTTGTTATTGTTGTTGTTGTTGCTGTTGTTGTTGTTGTTGTCATTGTCATCGCCGTCGTCGTTGTCATCATTTTTGTCGTCGTCTTTGTTGTCGTCGTCGTTGCATTGTTGTTGTTGTCGTTGTTGTTGGTGTTGTTATTATTGTTGTTGTCGTTGTTGTCATTGTCGTCATCATTGTCATCGTTGTCATTGTAGTAATCATTGTCGTCGTCATTGTCGTCATTTTCATTGCCGTCATTATTATCATCATCGTTGTCGTGTTCGTTGTTATCATCGCAGTTGTCGTTGTCATTGTCATTGTCGTTGTCGGTCATTGTTGTTGTTGTTGTTGTCGTTGTTGTTGTTGATATTGTCATTGTTGTTGTTGTTGTTGTTGTTGTTGTTGTTGTTGTTTTTGTAGTAGTAGTAGTATTTGTTATTGTTGTTATTGTTGTTGTTGTTTTTGTTGTTGTTGTTGTTGTTGTTGTTGTTGTTGTTGTTGCTGCTGCTGCTGCTGCTGCTGCTGTTGTTGTTGTGGTCGTCATTGTCGTTGTCGTTTTAATTGTCATTGCTTGTCGTTGTCATTGTCGTTGTTGTTGTGATCGTCGTCCTCCTCCTCATCGTTGTTGTCATCGTTGTTGTCGTTATTATTGTCGTTGTTGTCGGTGTTATCATTGTTGTTGTTATCGTTTTCCTTGTTGTTGTTGTTGTTATCGTCGTTGTCTTTGCTTTCATCATTGTCGTTGTTGTCGTTGTTGTCGTTGTTATTGTCTTTAGTGACGTTGTTGTCATCATCATAGTCATTGTCGTTGTCGTTGCCGGTCGTTGTTCTTCTTCTTATTATTATTATTATTATTATTGCCGTTGTTTTTCGTGTTATCGTCGTTGCTGTTGTTGCTATTGTCGTTGTCATTGTTGTTATCGTTGTTGTTGTCTTTGTCATTCTCTTTGCCCATCATTTTTGTTGTAGTTGTTATCATCGTCGATTTTGTCGTTATCGTTGTTGTTGTTGTCGTTGTCGTCGTTGTCGTTGTTGTTGTTTTTTTGTCGTTGTCTATTGTTGTCGTTATCGTTGTTGTTGTTTTTGTTGTTGTTGTTGTTGTTGTTGTTGTTTTGTTCTTGTTGTTGTTGTTGTTGTTGTTGTTGTTGTTGTTGTTGTTGTTGCTGCTGCTGTTTTTGTTGTTTTTGTTGTTTTTGTTGTCGTTGTTCGTTGTCGTCGCTGTTGCCGTTATCGCTGTCATTGCTATCGTTGTTGTTCTCATTTTTGTCGTTGTTGTATTCGTTCTTGTCGTCGTTGTTGTCATTATTGGTGTGGTTCTTATTGTCATCATCATTGTTGTTGTTGTTCTCGTTGATGTTGTTGTTGTTGTTATTGTTGTTGTTATTGTCATTGTCGTTGTCGATGTTGTTGTCATTGTCATTGTCGTCGATGTGGTTGTCGTCGTTCTTCTTGTTTTTGTTGTTGTTGTTGTTGTCGTTGTCATTGCCGTTGTTGTTGTTGTTGTTGTTGTTGTTCGTTATCGCCGTTGTTGTCGTTGTCATTGTCATTTTTATCGTTGTTGTTGTCATTGTTGTTGTCGTTCTTTTAGTTGTTATCTTTATTGACGTTGTTTTCATCGTCATAGTCGTTGTCGTTCTCGTTGTCGGTTGTTGTTGTTGTTGTTCTTGTTTTTGTTGTCGTCGTTGATGTTGTTGTCGTTGTTGTTGTTGTTGTCATTGTTGTTATCGTTGATGTTGTTGACGTCATTTTTGTTGTCGTTGTTATCATCGTCGATGTTGTCGTTGTCGTTGTCGTTGTCATCATCGTAGTCGTCGTAGTTGTTGTTGTCGTCGTCGTCATCGTGGTCGTTGTTGTTGTTGTTGTTGTTGTTATCGTTGTCGGTTATTGTCATCGTCGTCGTCGTGGTCGTTGTTGTCATCGTTGTTGTTGTTGTTGTCATTGTTGTTGTTGTTATTGTTATTGTTGTTCTTGTTCTTGTTCTTGTACTTGTTGTCGTTGTCGTTGTCGTTGTCATCATCGTCATCGTTACAGTTGTCATCCTCTTTGTTTTCATCGTCGTTGCCATTGTTGTTGTTGTTGTCGTTGTTGTTGCCATTGTTATTGGTGTTGTTATTGTTGCTGTTGTCGTTGTTGTCATTGTCGTCATCATTGTCATCGTTGTCATTATTGTCATCATTGTCGTCTTTGTCATTGTAGTCGTTATTATCATCGTCGTTGTCGTTGTAGTTGTTATCGTTGTCGTTGTCGTTGTCATTGTCATTGTCATTTTTGGTCGTTGTTGTTGTTGTTGTTGTTGTCGTTGTTGTTGTTGATGTCGTCATTGTTGTTGTTATAGTTGTTTTTGTAGTAGTAGTAGTAGTTGTTGTTGTTGTTGTTGTTCTTGTTGTTGTTGTCGTCGTCGTCACTATCGTTGTCGTTGTAATTATCATTGATGGTCGTTGTCATTGTCGTTGTCGTTGTCATCATCGTCCTCCTCCTTGTCATTTTTGTCATCGTTGTTGACATTATCGTTGTTGTTGGTGTTGTCATTGTTGGAAATATGCCCTAGAGGCAATAATAAAATGGTTATTATCATATTTGCTTGTTCATGATAATCGTCTATTGTTCATGCTATAATTGTATTAACAGGAAACAGTAATACATGTGTGAATAAATAGATCACAATGTGTCCCTAGCAAGCCTCTAGTTGGCTAGCTCATTAGTCAATAGATGATCATGGTTTCCTCATCATGGCAATTAGATGTCATTGATAATGGGATCACATCATTGGGAGAATGATGTGATGGACAAGACCCAATCCTAAGCATAGCACTAGATCGTATTGTTCGTATGCTAAAGCTTTTCTAATGTCAAGTATCTTTTCCTTCGACCGTGAGATTGTGCAACTCCCGGATACCGTAGGAGTGCTTTGGGTGTATCAAACGTCACAACGTAACTGGGTGACTATAAAGTTGCACTACGGGTACCTCCGAAAGTGTCTGTTGGGTTGGTACGAATCGAGATCGGGATTTGTCACTCCGTGTGACAGAGAGGTATCTCTGGGCCCACTCGGTATAACATCATCATCAGCTCAATGTGACTAAGATGTTAGTCACACGATGACGTGCTACGGAACGAGTAAAGAGACTTACCGGTAACGAGATTGAACAAGGTATAGGTATACCGACGATCGAATCTCGGGCAAGTTCTATACCGACAGACAAAGGGAATCGTACACGGGATTGATTGAATCCTTGACATCGTGGAGCAAGTGGGAGCCACCATGGGTATCCAGACCCCGCTGATGGTTATTGGCCAGAGAGGTGTCTCGGTCATGTCTGCCTGTCTCCCAAACCCGTAGGGTCTACACACTTAAGGTTCGGTGACGCTAGGGTTTTAGGGAATTGTTATACGAGGTTACTGAAAGTTGTTCGGAGTCCCGGATGAGATCCCGGACGTCACGAGGAGCTCCGAATGGTCCGGAGGTAAAGATTGATATGTAGGACGGATGGTTTGGGATACCGGAAGTGTTTCGGGCATCATCGGTAACGTACCGGGACCACCGGAGGTGGCCCCGGGGGTCCACCAAATGGGGGCAATGACCCCGGGAGGTAAGGTGGGCCAAGTGGGGAAGGGAACCAGCCCGTAGGTGGGCTGGTGCGCCTCCCCACTCAGCCCAATGCGTGGGGGAGAGAAAAGGGGGGGGGGCAAACCCTAAGCCAGGTGGGCCTAAGGCCCACCAGGGGTGCGCCACACCCCTCCTCCCCCCTTTGGCCGCCGCACCCCCATGAGGGGGAAACCCTCAAGGGGGCGCAGCCCCTCCCTTCCCCTATATATACCAGGCACTTTTGGCCATTGGGAGACAGACTTTTGCCTCTCCCTCGGCGCAGCCCTGCCCTACTTCCTCCTCCTCTTTGCCGGTGCTTGGAGTTCTTCCCCAACCTCTCCCTCCTCCTTGCTGGATCAACGTGCGGGAGACGTCACCGGGCTGCACGTGTGTTGAACGCGGAGGTGTCGTAGTTCGGCACTAGATCGGAATCACACCGCGATCCGAATCGATGCGAGTACGACTCCATCAACCGCGTTCTAGTAACGCTTCCGCTTAGCGATCTTCAAAGGTATGAAGATGCTCTTACCCCTCTCTCGTTGCTGGTCTCTCCATAGGAAGATCTGAATATGGCGTAGGAAAATTTTGAATTTATGCTACGTTCCCCAAAACTGGCATCCGAGCCAGGTTTTCTATGCGTAGATTCAATGCACGAGTAGAACACAAAAGTTGTGGGCGATGATTTGTCAATTTTCTTGCCACTACTAGTCTTATTCTTTTCCGGCGGTATTGTGGGATGAAGCGGCCCGGACCAACTTTACACGTACGCTTACGTGAGACTGGTTCCACCGACAAACATGCACACCGTGCATAAAGGTGGCTAGCGGGTGTCTGTCTCTCCTACTCTAGTCGGATTGGATTTGATGAAAAGGGTCCTTATGAAGGGTAAATAGCTTTGGCATATCATCGTTGTGGCTGTCACGTAGGTAAGAAGGCGTTCTTGCTAGAAACCCAAATCAGCCACGTAAAACATGCAACAACAATTAGAGGACGTCTAACTTGTTTTTGCAGGGGTTGACATGTGATGTGATATGGCCAAAGTTGTGATGTTGCATGTATGATGTATGAGATGATCATATTATTGTAATAGGTTTCACGACTTGCATGTCGATGAGTATGACAACCGGCAGGAGCCATAGGAGTTGTCTTAATTTATTGTATGAGATGCAACGCCATGTGCTTATTACTTTTACTTCATTGCTAACGGTTAGCTATAGTAGTAGTGATAATAGTAGTTGGCGTGACGACTTCACAGAGACACGATGATGGAGATCATGATGATGGAGATCATGGTGTCACGCCGGTGACGATGATGATCATGCGATGCCCGAAGATTGAGATCGAAAGGGCGAAGATGATAATGGCCATATCATGTCACTATATGGTTGCATTGTGATGTTTATCATGTTTTACATCTTATTGCTTAGAACGACGGTAGCATAATAAGATGATCCCTCTTAAAATTTCGAGAACGTATTCCCCTAAGTGTGCACCGTTGCGAAGGTTCGTTGTCTCGAAGCACCACGTGATGATCGGGTGTGATAGATTCTAACGTTCGCATACAACGGGTGTAAGCCAGATTTACACACGCGAAACACCTAGGTTGACTCGACGAGCTTAGCATGTACAGACATGACCTCGAATACAAGAGACCGAAAGGTCGAACATGCGTCGTATGGTTGAATACGATCAACATGAAGTTGCTCACCATGGTGACTAGTCCGTCTCACGTGATGATCGGACACGGCTTAGTCAACATGGATCATGTATCACTTAGATGACTAGAGGGATGTCGATTTAAGTGCGAGTTCATACTTAATTTGATTAAATGAACTTAATTGTCATGAACTTAGTCGAAAAGTTGTCTTTATAAATATTGTAGATGGCCAACGTCAACCTCAATTTCAACGCATTCCTAGAGAAAAACAAGTTGAAAGATGATGGTAGCAACTATGCAGACTGGGTTTGCAACTTGAAGCTCATCCTTGAAGCAGCTAAAAAGGCTTATGTCCTTGATGCGCCGCTAGGTGACCCTCCCGCTCCCGCAGAAGCCCAGGACATTCTAAATGTCTGGCAAACGCGGAGTGATTACTACTCTCTGGTTAGGTGTGGCATGTTATACAGTTTAGAAACGGGGCTCCAAAGGCGTTTTGAGCAACACGGGGCATATGAGATGTTCCAGGAGCTGAAGCTAGTTTTTCAAGCTCATGCCCGCGTCGAGAGATATGAAGTCTCCGACAAGTTCTTTAGCTGCAAGATGGAGGAGAACAGTTCTGTCAGTGAGCACATACTCAAAATGTCTTGGTTACATGGTCGTCTGACTTCACTTGGAGTCGAACTTCCGGATGATGCTATAATTGACAGAATCCTCCAGTCTCTCCCACCAAGCTACAAAGGCTTAGGGCTTAACTACAACATGCAAGGGATGGAGAAGACCATTCCCGACTTGTACTGGATGCTCAAGTCTGCAGAAGTAGAAATCAAGAAAGAGCATCAAGTGTTTATGGTCAACAAGACCACTAGTTTCAAGAAAGGCAAGGGTAAGAAGAACTTCAAGAAAGACGGCAAAGTTGTTGCCGCGCCCGGTAAGCCAGATGCCGGGAAGAAGAAAAAGAATGGACCCAATCCTAAGACTGAGTGCTTCTATTGCAAGGGAAAAGGTCACTGGAAGCGGAACTGCCCCAAATACTTAGCGGACAAGAAGGCCGGCAACGTTAAAGGTATATGTGATATACATGTTATTGATGTGTACCTTACCAGCGCTCGTAGTAGCTCCTGGGTATTTGATACCGGTGTTGTTGCTCACATTTGCAACTCAAAGCGGGAACTGCGGAATAAGCGGAGACTCGCCAAGGACGAGGTGACGATGCGCGTAGGGAATGGTTCCAAAGTCGATGTGATCGTCGTCGGCACGCTACCTCTACATCTACCGTCGGGATTAGTTTTCAACCTTAATAATTGTTATTTAGTACCAGCTTTGAGTATGAATATTGTATCAGGGTCTTGCTTAATGCGAGACGGCTACTCATTTAAGTCAGAGAATAATGGTTGTTCTATTTATATGAGTGATATCTTTTATGGTCCTGCTCCGCTGGTGAATGGTTTATTCGTGATGAATCTCGATCGTGATGTTACACATATTCATAGTGTGAGTACCAAAATATGTAAAGTTGATAATGATAGTCCCACATACTTGTGGCACTGCCGCCTTGGTCATATCGGCGTTAAGCGCATGAAGAAGCTCCATACTGATGGACTATTAGAGTCTCTTGATTTTGAATCATTTGACACATGCGAACCGTGCCTCATGGTCAAGATGACTAAGACTCCATTCTCAGGTATAATGGAGAGAGCAACCGACTTATTGGAAATAATACATACTGATGTGTGTGGTCCAATGAACGTTGAAGCTCGCGGTGGCTATCGTTATGTTCTCACTCTCACCGATGATTTGAGTAGGTATGGGTATATCTACTTAATGAAGCACAAATCTGAGACATTTGAAAAGTTCAAGGAATTTCAGAGAGAGGTTGAGAATCAACGTGACAGAAAAATTGAATGTCTGCGATCTGATCGTGGAGGAGAATATTTGAGTCACGAGTTTGGCACACACCTAAGGAAGTGTGGCATCGTTTCACAACTGAAGCCGCCTGGCACACCGCAACGCAACGGAGTGTCTGAACGTCGTAATCGCAGTTTATTAGATATGGTACGATCTATGATGTCTCTTACCGACTTACCGCTATCATTTCGGGGATACGCATTAGAAACTGCAGCATTCACTTTAAATAGGGCACCGTCTAAATCCGTTGAGACGACACCGTATGAACTATGGTTTGGCAAGAAACCTAAGTTGTCGTTTCTTAAAGTTTGGGGCTGCGATGCTTATGTGAAGAAACTTCAACCAGAAAAGCTCGATCCCAAAGCGGATAAATGCGTATTCATAGGATACCCTAAAGAAACTATTGAGTATACCTTCTATCTTAGATCCGAAGGTAAAACCTTTGTTGCCAAGAACAGATCCTTTCTAGAGAAAGAGTTTCTCTCGAAAGAAGTAAGTGGGAGGAAGGTAGAACTTGATGAGGTAGTTACACCCCCTCTCGAACAGGATAGTAGCACAGCGCGGGAAGTTGTTCCTGTGGCGCCTACACCAACTGAAGAGGAAGTTAATGATGATGATCATGAAGCTTCGGATCAAGTTACTACTGAACCGCGAAGGTCCACAAGGGCACGCTCCGCACCAGAGTGGTACGGCAACCCTGTGATGGAAATCATGTTGTTAGACAACGGTGAACCTTCGAACTATGAAGAAGCGATGGCGGGCCCGGATTCCAACAAATGGCTTGAGGCTATGAAATCCGAGATAGGATCCATGTATGAGAACAAAGTATGGACTTTGGTGGACTTGCCCGATGACCGGCGAGCCATAGAAAATAAATGGATCTTCAAGAAGAAGACTGATGCAAACGGTAATGTAACTGTTTACAAAGCTCGACTTGTCGCAAAGGGTTTTCGACAAATTCAAGGAGTTGACTACGAAGATACTTTCTCTCCCGTAGCGAAGGGGAAATCAGTCTGAATCATGTTAGCAATTGCCACCTTTTATGATTATGAAATTTGGCAAATCGACGTCAAAACAGCGTGCCTTAACGGGAACCTTAAGGAAGAGTTGTATATGATGCAACCAGAAGGTTTTGTCGACCCTAAGGGTGCTAACAAAGTGTGCAAGCTCCAGCGCTCCATCTATGGGCTGGTGCAAGCATCTCGGAGTTGGAACATTCGCTTTAATGAGGTGATTAAAGCGTTTGGGTTCATACAGGTTTACGGAGAAGCGTGTTTGTACAAGAAAGTGAGTGGGAGCTCTGTAGCTTTCCTCATACTGTATGTGGATGACATATTATTGATGGGGAATAATATAGAGATGTTGGAGAGCATAAAGGCCTATTTGAACAAAAGTTTTTCAATGAAGGACCTTGGAGAAGCTGCATACATATTAGGCATCAAGATTTATAGAGATAGATCAAGACGCCTCATAGGTCTTTCGCAAAGTACATACCTTGACAAGATATTGAAGAAGTTCAATATGGAAAACTCAAAGAAAGGGTTCTTGCCAGTTTTGCAAGGTATGAGATTGAGTAAGACTCAGTCGCCGACCACGACAGCAGATAGAGAGAAGATGAGTGCTGTCCCCTACGCATCAGCCGTGGGCTCTCTAATGTATGCCATGCTGTGTACCAGACCTGATATAAACCTTGCCATAAGTTTGGTAGGGAGGTACCAAAGTGATCCCGGTATCGAACACTGGACAGCGGTCAAGAATATCCTTAAGTACCTGAAAAGGACTAAGGACTTGTTTCTCGTTTATGGAGGTGACGAAGAGCTCGTCGTAAAGGGTTACGTCGACGCTAGCTTCGACACAGATCTGGATGACTCTAAGTCACAGACCAGATATGTATATGTGTTGAATGGTGGGGCAGTGAGCTGGTGCAGCAGCAAGCAAGAAGTCGTGGCAGGATCTACATGTGAAGCGGAGTACATAGCTGCTTCAGAAGCAGCTCATGAAGGAATTTGGATGAAGGAGCTCATCACCGACCTTGGAGTGGTTCCAAGCGTGTCTGGTCCAATGACACTCTTCTATGATAACACTAGGGCCATTGCCATAGCGAAGGATCCCAGGTTTCACCAAAAGTGGAAGCACATCAAACGCCGCTACAACTCCATCCAGGACCATGTCCAGAGTGGAGTGATAGATATTTGAAAGTACACACGGATCTGAATATTGCAGACCCGTTGACTAAACCTCTTCCACGAGCAAAACATGATCAACACCATAATGCTATGGGTGTTCGATACATCACAATGTAACTAGATTATTGACTCTAGTGCAAGTGGGAGACTGTTGGAAATATGCCCTAGAGGCAATAATAAAATGGTTATTATCATATTTCCTTGTTCATGATAATCGTCTATTGGTCATGCTATAATTGTATTAACAGGAAACAGTAATACATGTGTGAATAAATAGATCACAATGTGTCCCTAGCAAGCCTCTAGTTGGCTAGCTCGTTAGTCAATAGATGATCATGGTTTAATGATCATGGGCATTAGATATCATTGATAACGGGATCACATCATTGGGAGAATGATGTGATGGACAAGACCCAATCCTAAGCATACCACTAGATCGTATTGTTCGTATGCTAAAGCTTTTCTAATGTCAATTATCTTTTCCTTCAACCGTGATATTGTGCAACTCCCGGATACCGTAGGAGTGCTTTGGGTGTATCAAACGTCACAACGTAACTGGGTGACTATAAAGGTGCAATACGGGTACCTCCGAAAGTGTCTGTTGGGTTGGTACGAATCGAGATCGGGATTTGTCACTCCGTGTGACGAAGAGGTATCTCTGGGCACACTCGGTAGAACATCATCATGAGCTCAATGTGAATAAGGAGTTAGTCACACGATGGCGTGCTACGGAACGAGTAAAGAGACTTACCGGTAACGAGATTGAACAAGGTATAGGTATAACGACGATTGAATCTCGGGCAAGTTCTATACCGACATACAAAGGGAACCGTATACGGGATTGATTGAATCCTTGACATCGTGGTTCATCCGATGAGATCATCGTGGAGCAAGTGGGAGCCACCATGGGTATCCAGACCCCGCTGATGGTTATTGGCCAGAGAGGTGTCTCGGTAATGTCTGCCTGTCTCCCGAACCCGTAAGGTCTACACACTTAAGGTTCGGTGACGCTAGGGTTATAGGGAATTGTTATACGAGGTTACCGAAAGTTGTTCGGAGTCCCGGATGAGATCCCGGACGTCACGAGGAGCTCCGGAATGGTCCGGAGGTAAAGATTGATATATAGGACGGATGGTTTCGGATACCGGAAGTGTTTCGGGCATCACCGGTAACGTATCGGGACCACCGGGACCAACCGAGGTGGCCCCGGGGGTCCACCGAAGGGGGGCAATGACCCCGGGAGGTAAGGTGGGCCAAGTGGGGAAGGGAACCAGCCCCTAGGTGGGCTGGTGCGCCTCCCCACTCAGCCCAATGCGTGGGGGAGAGAAAAAGGGGGGGGCAAACCCTAAGCCAGGTGGGCCTAAGGCCCACCAGGGATGCGCCACACCCCTCCTCCCCCCTTTGGCCGCCGCACCAGCCCCATCTAGGGCTGCCGCCCCCCAGGAGGGGGAAACCCTCAAGGGGGCACAGCCCCTCCCTTCCCCTATATATACCAGGCACTTTTGGCCATTGGGAGACAGACTTTTGCCTCTCCCTCGGCGCAACCCTGCCCTACTTCCACCTCCTCTCTGCCGGTGCTTGGCGAAGCCCTGCCGGGAGACCTCGTCTCTCCATCGACACCACGCCGTCGTCCTGCTGGAGTTCTTCCCCAACCTCTCCCTCCTCCTTGCTGGATCAAGGTGCGGGAGACGTCACCGGGCTACATGTGTGTTGAACGTGGAGGTGTCGTAGTTCGGCACTAGATCGGAATCACACCGCGATCCGAATCGCTGCGAGTACGACTCCATCAACCGCGTTCTAGTAACGCTTCCGCTTAGCGATCTTCAAAGGTATGAAGATGCTCTTACCCCTCTCTCGTTGCTGGTCTCTCCATAGGAAGATCTGAATATGGCGTAGGAAAAATTTGAATTTATGCTACGTTCCCCAACAGTCATTGATGTTGTTAACATTTTCCTTGTCGTTGTTGTTATCGTCATTGTCTTTGTTGTTATCATTGTCGTTGTTGTTGTCTTTATTGACGTTGTTGTCATCGTCATAGTCGTTGTCATTGTCGTTGCTGGTCGTTGTTGTTGTTGTTGTTGTTGTTGTTGTTCCTTTTCTTGTTGTGGTCGTTGATGTTGTTGTCGTTGTTGTTGTTGTTGTTGTCGTTGTTGTTGTCATTGTTATTATCGTTGTCGTTGTCTTTGTCATTATCTTTGCCCGTCATTTTTGTTGTCATTGTTATCATCGTCGATGTTGTCCTTATCGTTGTCGGTGTCGGTGTCATCGTCGTAGTTGTTGTTTTTATTGTTATTGTTATTGTTGTTGTTGTTGTTGTTGTCGTTGTTATTGTTGTTGTTGTTATTGTTGTCGTTGTTATTGTTGTTGTTGTTATTGTTATTGTTGTTATTGTTGTTATTGTTGTTGTTGTTATTGTTATTGTTATTGTTGTTGTTGTTGTTATTGTCATTGTCGTCATTGTCGTCACCATCGTTGTTGTCATCCTTTTTGTCGTCGTCGTTGTCATCATCATTACCATTGTTGTTGTCATTATTGTTGTTGTTGTTGTCGTTGTTGTTGGTATTGTTATCGTTGTTGTTGTCGTTGCTCTTGTCGTCGTTGTCATTGTCGTCATCATTATCGTCTTTGTTGTTGTCATTGTCGTTGTCGTTGTCATTGTCATTGTCGGTCATCGTTGTTGTTGTTGTTGTTGTTGTTGTTGTTGTTGTTGTGATTGTTGTTGTTGTTGTTGTTGTTGTTGTTGTTGTTGTTGTTGTTGTTGTTGTTGTTTTTGTTGTTGTTGTTGTTGTTGTCGTCGTTGTCGTTGTCGTCGTCGTTGTCATCCTTTTCGTCCTCGTTATTGCCATAATCATTGCCATTGTCGTTGTCGTTGTCGTTGTTGTTGTCCTTGATGTTGGTATTGTTCTCATTGTTGTTGTCGTTGTTGTTGTAGTTGTTGTCGTTGTCGTCATCATTGTCGTCTTTGTTGTTGTCATTGTCATTGTCGTTGTCATTGTTGATGTCGGTCATCGTTGTTGTTGTTGTTGTTGTTCTTGTTCTTGTTCTTGTGGTGGTTTTTTGTTATTGTTGCTGTTGTTGCTGTTGTTGTCGTTGTCGTTGTCGTCGTCGGCTTTGTTGTTGTCTTTATCATTGTTGTTGTTGTCGTTGTTGTTCTTGTTCTTGTCATGGTTGTTGTTGTTGTTGTTCTTGTTCTAGTTGTCTTGTCATCGTCATCGTTATCATCGTTTTTGTCGTCATCGTCGTTTTTATCATTGTTGTTGTTGTTGTCGTTTTTTTGTCGTTGTTGTTGGTGTTGTTAGCGTTGTTGTTGTCACTGTTGTTCTCGTTGTTGTAATTGTCGACATCATTGTAGTCGTTGTCATTGTCATTGTCATTGTCGTTGTCGTTGTCATTGTCGTTGTCGTTAGCGATGTCATTGTCGTTGTTGTTCTCGTCGTCATCATTGTCGTTGTCGTTGTCGGTCCTTGTTGTTGTTGTCGTCGTCATTGTTGTTGTTTTGGTTGTTGTTGTTGTTGTTGTTGTTGTTGTTTTTGTAGTATTATAGTAGTAGTAGTAGTAGTAGTAGTAGTAGTAGTAGTAGTAGTAGTAGTAGTATTAGTCGTAGTAGTGGTAGTAGTAGAGGTAGTAGTAGTAGTTGTTGTTGTTGTTGTGGTGGTTGTTGTTGTTGTTGTTGTTGTTGTTGTTGTTGTTGTTGTTGTCGTTGTCGTTGTCGTTGTCGTTGTCATTGTCATTGTCATTGCCGGTCGTTGTCGTTGTCGTCGTCGTCCTCCTCCTCCTCGTTGTTGTCATAGTCGTTGACATTATCGTTGTCGTTGTTGTTTGTGTTGTCATTGTTGTTGTTAACATTTTTATTGTCGCTGTTGTTATCGTCGTTGTCATTGTTGTCATCATTGTCATTGTACTCTTTTTGTCGTTATTATTGTCTTTATTGTCGTCGTTGTCATTGTCGTTGGTGGTCGTCGTTGTTGTTGTTGTTGTTGTTGTTTTGTTGGCATTGCTCTTGTTGTTGTCGTTGTTGTTGTTATTGTTGTTATCGTTGTCGTTGTCGGACATTTTTGTTGTCACTTTTATCATCGTTGATGTTGTCGTTATTGTTATTATTGTCATTGTCATCGTCGTAGTCGTTGTTGTTGTCGTTATTTTTATTGTCGTCGTCGTTGTCGTCGTCGTCGTCGTTATTGTTGTTGTTGTCGTCGTTGTCGGTGTTGTTGTCGTTGTCATTGTTGTTGTTGTTGTCGTCATCGTTGTTGTTGTTGTTCTTCTTCTTGTCATCGTTGTTGTTGTTGTTGTTGTTGTTGTTCGTCGTCGTCATTGTTCTCGTTGTCGTCGTCATTGTTATCATTGTGGTTGTTGTTGTATTCGTTCTTGTCATCGTTGATGTCGTTATCGTTGTTGTTCTCATTGTCATTGTCATTGTCGGTCGTAGTTGTTGTCGTTGCTGTTTTTGTCATCATCGTTGTTGTCATAGTTGTTGTTGTTCTCATTGTTGTTGATGTTGTTGTTATTGTTGCTATCATTGTCATTGTCGTTGTCGATGTTGTTGTCGTCGTCGTTGTTGTTGTCGTCGTTCTTATTGTCTTTGTTGTTGTTGTTGTTGTTGTTGTTGTTGTTGTTGTTGTTGTTGTTGTTGATAATGTTGTTGTTGTTGTTGTTTTTCGTTGTCATCGTTGTTGTTGTTGTCGTTCTCATTGTTATCATTGTTGTTGTCATTATTGTCGTTGTTGTATTCATTCTTATCGTTGTTGTTGTTGTTGTTATTATCGTTGTGGTTCTCGTTGTCATTGTCGTTGTCGGTCATAGTTGTTGTCGTCGTTGTTGCTATCGTCAAGAATGCTGTTGTACCGGTTCTTCTATGCTCGGCTTTCTCATGATGATCGCACCATGCTTGACACTTCTTGTACCGGTTCTTTCATGAAGAGAGATATTGACTTCAAATGGAATTTATTGGAGAGAATTAAACACAACTCTGAAGATTGGGAGCTTGAAGAAGGTAAGGAGTCAGGTATGAATTTCACGTTTGATTGCGTTAAATCCTTTGTTGAGGCAAATACGTTTTGTGACTTTAGCGCTAAGTATGGACTTGACTCTGAGATAGTAGCTTCATTGTGTGAATCCTTTGCTGCTCATATTGATCTCCCCAAAGAGAAGTGGTTTAAATATCATCCTCCTTTAGAAGTCAATGTAGTTAAACCCACTCTAGTTGAATAGAAAGTCATTGCCTATAATGATCCTGTTGTTCCCAGTGCTTACATTGAGAAACCACCTTTCCCTGTTAGGATAAAGGATCATTATAAAGCTTCAACTATGATACATAGAGGCTATATTAGAACACCTACACCCTGTGAGAAAATTAGATTTGAACCTAGCATTGCTATTATCAAAGATCTTCTGTCCGACGATGTTGAGGGACATAATATTCACTTGTGTGAAGATGCTGCTAGAATTGCTAAACCTCACATTAGAGACAAACATAGGCCTGTTATTGGCATGCCTGTGGTTTCTGTTAAGATAGGAGATCATTGTTATCATGGTTTATGTGACGTGGGTGCTAGTGTTAGTGCAATACCTCAACCCTTATACGATAAAATCAAAGATGAGATTGCACCTGTTGAGATAGAACCTATTGATGTCACTATTCAGCTTGCTAATAGAGATACTATCTGCCCTGTGGGAATTGTTAGGGATGTTGAAGTCTTGTGTGGTAAAGCGAAGTATCCTACTGATTTCCTCATTCTTGCTACCGCACAAGATAGCTTTTGTCCCATCATTTTTGGTAGACCCTTTCTCAATACTCTCAATGCTCATATTGATTGTGAGAAGCAAACTGTCACTGTTGGCTTTGAAGGTGTGTCACATGAGTTCAATTTCTCTAAGTTTGGTAGACAACCTCATGAAAAGGAGTTGCCTAGTAAGGATGAAAATATTGCCTTAGCTTCTATTGCCGTGCCTCCTACTGATCCCTTAGAGCAATACTTGCTTGAGCATGAAAATGATATGCATATGGATGAAAGGGATGAGATAGATAGAGTTCTCTTAGAACAATATCCTATTCTTAAGAATAATCTGCCTATTGAACTGCTTGGGGATCCACTCCCACCAAAGGGTGATCCTGTGTTCGAGCATAAACAATTGCCTGATACTCTTAAGTATGCCTATCTTGATGAAAAAGAGATATATCCTGTTATAATTAGTGCTAGCCTCTCAGAGCATGAAGAAAAGAAGTTACTAAAAACTCTGAGGAAGCACTGTGCTGCTATTAGATATACTCTTGATGATCTTAAGGGCATTAGTCCTACCCTATGCCAGCACAAGATTAAAACTGATCCTGATTCTAAACCAGTTGCTGATCATCAAAGGAGATTAAATCCTATGATGAAAGAGGTAGTAAGAAAAGAAATACTAAAGCTCCTGGAAGCGGGTATTATCTATCCTGTTGCTCATAGCGATTGGGTGAGTCCGGTGCATTGCGTCCCTAAGAAGGGAGGTATTACCATTGTCCCTAATGATAAGGATGAATTGATCCCACAGAGGATTATTACTGGCTATAGGATGGTGATCGATTTTAGGAAATTAAATAAAGCGACTAGGAAAGATCATTACCCTTTGCCTTTTATCGACCAAATGCTAGAAAGGCTATCCAAACACACACACTTCTGCTTTCTAGACGGATATTCTGGTTTCTCCCAAATACCAGTTGCACAATCTGATCAGGAGAAAACCACTTTCACCTGCCCTTTCGGTACCTTCGCTTATAGACGTATGCTTTTTGGGTTGTGCAATGCACCTGCCACCTTTCAAAGATGTATGATGGCTATATTCTCTGACTTTTGTGAAAAGATTGTCGAGGTTTTCATGGATGACTTATCTGTTTACGGGTCTTCCTTTGATGATTGCCTCAGCAACCTTGATCGAGTCTTGCAGAGATGTAAAGACACCAATCTTGTCTTGAATTGGGAGAAGTGCCACTTTATGATTAATGAAGGCATCGTCTTAGGACATAAAATTTATGAAAGAGGTATTGAAGTCGATAAGGATAAGGTTGATGCAATCGAGAAAATGCCATACCCCACAGATATCAAAGGGATAAGAAGTTTCCTTGGTCATGTTGGTTTCTATAGAAGGTTCATTAAAGACTTCTCTAAGATTTCTAGGCCTCTTACCAATCTCTTGCAAAAGGATATTCCTTTTGTCTTTGACTATGATTGTGAGGAAGCCTTCAAAATACTTAAGAGGGCTTTGATAACTACACCTATTGTTCAACCACCTGATTGGAACTTACCTTTTGAGATCATGTGTGATGCTAGCGATTATGCTATTGGTGCTGTTGTAGGCAAAGAGTGAATAAAAAGTTGAATGTTATTCACTACGCTAGTAAAACTCTAGACAGTGCCCAGAGAAACTATGCTACTACGAAGAAGGAGTTTTTAGCACTCGTGTTTGCATGTGAAAAGTTCAGGTCTTACATACTTGATCATGCTGCTATTAAGTACCTCATGGAGAAGAAAGACGCTAAACCTAGACTTATCAGATGGGTCCTCTTGCTACAAAAATTTGATTTGCACGTTGTCGACAGAAAGGGTGCTGATAACCGAGTAGCAGATAACTTGTCTAGATTGGAGAACGTTCTTGATGACCCACAACCTATTGATGATAGCTTTCCCGATGAGCAACTTAATGTCATCAATGCTTCACGTAGTGCACCGTGGTATGCTGATTATGCAAACTATATCGTTGCCAAATACATACCACCTAGTTTCACGTACCAGCAAAAGAAGAAATTCTTCTTTGACTTGAGACATTACTTTTGGGATGATCCTGACCTTTAAAAGGAAGGAGTAGATGGTGTTATTAGACGTTGTGTACCTGAACATGAACAGGGACAGATCCTACAGAAGTGTCACTCTGAGGCCTACGGAGGACACCATGCGGGAGATAGAACTGCACACAAGGTATTGCAATCAGGTTTCTATTGGCCACTCTCTTCAAGGATGCCCGTAAGTTTGTCTTGTCTTGTGACGAATGTCAAACAATAGGTAATATCGGTAAACGTCAGGAAATGTCTATGAACTATTCACTTGTCATTGAACCATTTGATGTTTGGGGCTTTGATTATATGGGACCTTTTCCAAAATCCAACGGGTATACTCATATCCTAGTTGCTGTTGATTACGTCACTAAGTGGGTAGAAGCTATCCCCACTAGTAGTGCTAATCACAACACCTCTATCAGGATGCTGAAAGAACTTATCTTCCCTAGATTTGGAGTCCCTAGATATCTAATGATCGACGGTGGTTCACACTTCATTCATGGTGCTTTACGTAAAATGCTTGCTAAGTACGATGTCAACCATAGAATTGCGTCTCCCTATCACCCTCAGTCCAGTGGTCAAGTAGAGCTAAGTAATAGAGAGATTAAACTGATTCTGCAAAAGACTGTCAACAGGTCTTGAAAGAATTGGTCTAAGGAGCTCGCTGATGCACTGTGGGCTTATAGAACTGCCTATAAGAATCCCATGGGCATGTCTCTGTACAAAATGGTGTACGGTAAAGCATGTCATTTACCTCTTGAGCTAGAGCATAAAGCTTATTGGGCAATCAAAGAGCTCAACTTTGATTTCAAACTTGCCGGTGAGAAGAGGTTATTTTATATTAGCTCGCTTGATGAGTGGAGAACTCGGGCATATGAGAATGCCAAGCTGTTCGAAGAGAAGGTCAAGAGGTGGCATGATAAGAGGATACAAAAGCGTGAGTTCAATGTAGGTGATTATGTCTTGCTATATAACTCTCGTTTAAGATTCTTTGCACGCAAGCTTCTCTCAAAATGGGAAGGTCCCTATGTTTTTGAGGAAGTATATCATTCCGGTGCTATCAAGATCAATAACACGGAAGGTAATTGTCCGAGAGTGGTAAATGGGCAGAGAATCAAGCATTATATCTCAGGTACTCCCATAAATGTTGAAAGCAATATTATCAATACCATAACTCCGGAAGAATACCTAAGGGATATTTATCAGCCTGTTTCAGCCTCTGAAAACGAAGAGGTATGTGATTCGGTAAGAAAACAGAGTCCAAAACTTTTCCAGTAAGAAATTTTCTCCGTTTTGGAATATTTGAAAAAATACAAAAATTGGAAGTAGTCCGGAAAGTGCGCGAGGAGGAGACAAGCCTGCACGGCGCAGGCCCACCCCTGGCTGCGCCGTGAGGGCTTGTGGCCACCTCGTGCGCCTCCCGGACTCCGTTTTCGTGCGGGGTACTCCTCCTAGTCTGAATAAAAATCATTATATATACTCCCGTTTGGCCTGACCCCTGCATCACGCAGAGTCCCTCTGTTTTTCGTTTCGAGCCTGTTTCTGTTGCAGATCTAGATCGCTATGACTTCCCCAAAAGCTCTGAAGGACAAGATCTTCGAGAAGGTCATCAATCCCTACCTCACGGGAGTGCTGCAACACCCTCAATCTATCGAGATGCGTGAGGGGATGTTGCACATCCGTGATGTTGAGGGGCCTAAGAAGACCGGAAGCGTGGAGACGAGGCTTGAAGCAATGGAGCAACAAGTCTTCAAGTGCCAACGGATGGTGGAGCATGGACTCAACGCCAACAACATGATGATCACGGAGTTCACCAACATGCACAGGATTGATGCCAATTACATTGGGAAGCATCTCACCAGGCTCTATGACAGGATTGATCAACTCCAGGCCCAAATCTATGACCTGCAGAACCAAAACTATGAGTATGAGTATAGATTTAAATCAATACGGTTGGCTGCAGATTTGAGGATTCCGGAGACTCGTTCATCTTTCCATGATGGAGCACCTATGCCTTGGAAGACGGAGGATCAAACTCATGTTGCAACAACTCCACCTTCACCACCAAAGGAAGACAACTGAGCATTGGTATGGGCAATCCCCTTGGCTTGTGCCAAGCTTGGGGGAGTTGCCCCGGTATCGTATCACCATCACATCTTTTGCCTTTACCTTTGTTTTAGTTTTCCTTTTCAGTTTTATCTTTCTCTAGTAGATTAAAAGTCTTAGTGTTTTAGTCTTGAGTTTTGCTTTGTGTCACCCCCGATGTATTCAAGCTCGTGAGCCATATAATAAAGAGTGTCTTAGTTGAAGGGCTTTGCCTCTTGCCATGATCAAAAGAGTGAGAATAGAACAAAAGCATGAAAGATCATGTAATGATCTTATGGGGAGTGATGGATTCACATATAAAAAGAATGAGGATTGAAACTTGTAGAGGGTAGGAAAACGTAGACCTTGGTCATGGTTGCAATTAATAGGAAGTGATAAAGAAGGAGAGGTCCACATATAAATATATCATCTCTGACACCATCTATGATTGTGAACACTCACTAAACTATTACATGCCTAGAAGTAGATGTTGGACAAGGAAGACAACATAATGAATTGTGTTTGCTTGGTTCCGAACAATGTTATATGATTAGAGAACCCTTAGCATGTGACAATTGCTTCCACCTCATATTAGCCAAAACTCCCGCACCAAGTAGAGATACTACTTGTGCATCCATAAACCATGAACCCAGTTTTGCCATGTGAGTCCACCATACCTACCTATGGATTGGATAAGATCCCTCAAGTAAGTTGTCATCGGTGCAAGCAATAAAAATTTCTCTCTAATATCTATGATCTATTAGTGTGTGGAAAATAAGCTTTGTACGAACCTGTGATGAGGAAGACATAAAAGCGATAGACTGCATAATAAATTCTTTATCACAGGAGGCAATATAAAGTGACATTCCTCCGCACTAAGAGGACACGCATCCAAACCTCAAAAGCGCATGACAACCTCTGCTTCCCTCTACGAAGGGCCTATCTTGTACCTTTACTTTTTGCCCTTGAAAGAGTCATGGTGATCTTCACTAATTCCCTATTTCGCCTTTGTCTTGGCTAACGTCATATGCTTGGGAAAGATTTATATTCATATGTCAACTTGGAGGTAAGTATTCATGAATTATTATGGTTGACATTACCCTTGAGGTAAGCAGTTGGGAGGCAAAACTGTAAGCCCCTATCTTTCTCTGTGTCCAGCTGAAACTTTGATCTCATGAGTACCACGTGAGTTGTAGCAATTGTAGAGAACGAAAGAATGATTGAGTATGTGGATTTGCTTTACAAGCTCTTATTTGACTCTTTCTGATGTTGTGATAAATTGCAATTGCTTCAATGACTAAAGGCTATTGGTTGTTACTTCTCGGTAAGGTTCTTGATCCATGCTTTACTTTGTGAAGGAATTATCACTTTAGCATGAGAGATTATATGTTGGTATTGTTGTTCTGATAATGATCATGATGCAAGCAGGTTCGTATCTTGTTTTGTCAACACCTCTCTCCCTAAACATGTGGACATATTTATTGAGCTAGGCTTCCGCTTGAGGACAAGCGAGGTCTAAGCTTGGGGGAGTTGATACGTCCATTATGTATCATCTTTTCATGTTGATATTTATCGTTTCTTGGGTTGTTATTTCACTTCACGGTACAATAATTATGTCTTCTCTCTCTTATTTTGCAAGGTTTACATGAAGAGGGAGAATGCCGGAAACTGGAATTCTGGACTAGAAATGGAGCAAAGTTGAGATACCTATTCTGCGCAACTCCAAACGCCATAAAAATCAACGAGGATTCTTCTTCCGGATTTATAAAAATACTGGGCCGAAGAACCGCCAGAGGGGCGCCAACAGTTCGCCACAAGCCTGCACGGCGCGGCCGCCCCCCAGGTCGCGCCATGAGGGCTTGTAGGCAGCCTGCTGGCCCACTGGCCCCCTCTTCTGCTATATGAAGGGTTTCGTCCAAGAAAAAATCAGGGAGGAGCTTTTTCGTGGATTCATCGCCGCCACGAGGCAGAACTTGAGAAAAACCAATCTAGAGCTCCGGCACGACGATCCTGCCGGGGAATCCCTCCCAGATGGGGAAATCGTCGCCATCGTCATCACCAACTCTCCTCTCATCGGAGCGGACTCGTCACCATGAACATCTTCATCAGCACCATCTCATCTCCGAACCCTAGTTCATCTCTTGTAACCAATCTCCGTCTTGCGACTCCGATTGGTACTTGTAAGGTTGCTAGTAGTGTTGATTACTCTTTGTAGTTGATGCTAGTTGGATTATTTGGTGAAAGAGTTTATGTTCAGATCCTTGATGCTACTCATTACCTCTCTGGTCATGAATATGATTATGCCTTGTGAGTAGTTACTTTTGTTCCTGAGGACATGGGATAAGTCATGCTAATAGTAGTCATGTGAATTTGGTATTCATTCGGTAATTTGATGTGTTGTATGTTGTTTTTCCTCTAGTGGTGTTATGTGAACGTCGACTACATAACACTTCACCATTATTTGGGCCTAGAGGAAGGCATTGGGAAGTAGTAAGTAGATGATGGGTTGCTAGAGTGACAGAAGCTTAAACCCTAGTTTATGCGTTGCTTCGTAAGGGGCTAATTTGGATCCACTAGTTTAATGCTATGGTTAGACTTTGTCTTAATTCTTCTTTCGTAGTTGCGGATGCTTGCGAGAGGGGTTAATCATAAGTGGGATGCTTGTACAAGTAAGGGCAGTACCCAAGCGCCGGTACACCCACATATCGAACTATCAAAGTAACGAACGCGAATCATATGAACATGATGAAACTAGCATGACAGAAATTCCCGTGTGTCCTCGGGAGCATTTTTCCTCCTATAAGACTTTGTCCAGGCTTGTCCCTTGATACAAAAGGGATTGGGCCACTTTGCTGCACCGTTGCTACTTTTTTTACTTGTTGCTTGCTACGAATCATCTCACCACACAATCACTTGTTACCGACATATTCAGTGCCTGCAGATTTTACCTTGCTGAAACCACTTGTTAGATCCTTCTGCTCCTCGTTGGGTCCGACACTCTTACTTATCGAAAGGACTATGATTGATCCCCTATACTTGTGGGTCATCAGTCACCATACGGTATGAACCCAAAACCAAGCACTTCTCCCATTGCAAGAATCATAGATCAAGTTGGCCAAACAAAACCCACAACTCGAAGAGAATTACAAGGATATGAAATCATGCATATAAGAGATCAGAAGAAACTCAAATAAGATTCATAGATAATCTGATCATAAATCCACAATTCATCGGATCTCCATAAACACACTGCAAAGAAGATTACATCGGATAGTTCTCCATGAAGATCATGGCAAACTTTGTATTGAAGATCCAAGAGAGAGAAGAAGCCATCTAGCTACTAGCTATGGACCCAAAGGACTATGGTGAACTACTCACGCATCATCGGAGAGGTCATGGTGTTGATGAAGAAGCCCTCCGTATCCGAATCTCCCCTCCGTCAGGGCACTAGAACGTGCCCCAGATGGGTCTTGCAAAGACAGAAGCTTGCGGCGGCGGAAAACTATTTTCGTGGATCTCTCTCGCAGTTTTTGATTTTTCAGGAATTTATAGGCGGAAGAGGTAGGGCAGACGAGCCACAAGGGGGCCCACAAACCTCCTAGGCGCGGGCCCCCTGGCCGCGCCTAGGGGGCTTGTGGCATCCCCTGGTGGCCTCTGCCTTGGTTCTCACGTCTCGTGCGTATCTTCTATTCCGGGAAAAAATCTTTTCGGAAGTTTTATTCCGTTTGGACACCGTTTAAAATCCTCCTCTGAAAGGGGTCAAAAACACGGAAAAAACAGGAACTGGCACTTGGCTTTGAGTGAATAGGTTAGTCCCAAAAAATATATATAAGTCATACAAAACATCCAAAGTTTGATAAGATAATAGCATGGAACCATCAAAAATTATAGATACGTTCGAGACGTATCAAGCATCCCCAAGCTTAACTCCTGCTCGTCCTCGAGTAGGGAAGTGATAAAGACTGAATTTTTGATGTGGAATGCTACCTAGGATAGTTGTCCTTTGTAACTTCTTTCACGGGACATGAATGTTCAGATTCGTAAGATTCAAAACAATAGTTTTCTATTGACATGAAAACAATAATACTTCAAGCAAACTAGCAAGGTAATCATGAACTTTCGAAATAACAAGGCCAAAGAAAGTTATCCCTACAAAATCATACAGTCTGGCTATGCTCCATCATCCTCACACAACTAACTTAAATCCTGCACAACCTATTGGCCAAGTAATTGTTTTCACACTCTTACTTTCTCAAACCTTTTTCAACTCTCACGCAATACATGAGCGTGAGCCATGGATATAGCACTATAGGTGGAATAGAGTGTGGTGGTGGTTGTGAGACAAAAAGGAGGAGAGGGTCACATTGACTCGGCGTATTAAAGGGTTGTGTAGATGCCCATTAATAGATATAATTGTGAATGAGTAGGGATTGCCATACAAAGGATGCACTAGAGCTATAAGTATGTGAAAGCTCAAAAGGAGAACTAGTGGGTGTGCATCCAACTTGCTTGATCACGAAGACCTAGGGAAATTTTGAGGAAGCCCATCATTGGAATATACAAGCCAAGTTATATAATAAATAATCCCACTAGTATATGATGGTGACAAAACGAGAGGCTCTCAATCATGAAGAACATGGTGCTATATTGAAGCACAAGTGTGGAAAAGATAGTAGCCTTGTCCCTTCTCTCTTTCTCTCTCTCTTTTTTTTGGGCTCTTGGGCCTCTTTTTCTCTTTTTTTTGTTGTGGGAAACTTTGGCCTTTTTTTTATTTCCTCACATGGGACAATGCTCTAATAATGATGATCATCACACTTTTATTTACTCACAGCTCAAAGCTTAGAACGATGATGACTCTATAGGAAATGCCTCCGGCAGTGTACCGGGATGTGCAACGATCTAGCTTGGCGTATGATGTTGAAACATCTCGCTAGCTATCTTACGATCATGTAGTGGCAATATGAGAGTGATGGCACAAGTCATGATACGGAACGGTGGGAGTTGCTTGGCAATATATCTCGGAATGGCTATGAAAATGCCATAGTAGGTAGGTATGGTGGCTGTTTTGAGGAAGGCTGTTAGAGCATATATCTCCATATGTGGTTTTGGTAATTGATGACAATTCCTATGGACTAATGGTTGCCTTAAGTTATATTTATAGGATTTGTCCATAGGCACTTCTTGAAGTCCATCTGTTGGGTTCAAGGACTTTATATGATGACCAAGATGGTATTCAAGGTATTATCCAAAGAATGGTCATAGAGACACAAGGTTGATCAAGATCTCAGACAAAGAGTAAATCAAGATGATCAACACACAAAGCGTTCAAGATGTACCGAGAGGGATCAAGTTATCCCATGGTATGGAAGATCTCATACAACCCATGAAGGATGACGTCAAGTGGTGATCGTCATCAAGATTGCGGTGTGCAAGTTCAAGAGGATCAGCACGAATATATCGTGCTTGAAGCTTGCCGTCCATTGTGGTGGCACTGGACTTGTGAAGGTATGCTGAAGAGTGGCTCACCCATAGTGAGTATGGGGGAGCAATCAACTAGTCTTCATCAAGCCAACGCAATCAAGAAAGGTGGTCCATCTTGAGGAAGCCAAGATCATCATCATCTAGCTGGAGAGGTCGAGGTGCAAGGTATAGGTTTGCCCTTGATAGGTTTTCTGTTTAGGATAGAATGATGTACTGTCAAGGGGGGCTCTCAAGTGATTAGCTTGATCGTATCGTTTGTTCAGAGCTCAAACCATTTGCATCCTTGCATCATACTTCTTGGTTCTTATTTGGTGTTTCTCTTTGTGAGTTTTAGAGCTTATGGTCATCTTCATGACAAGCTCGAGTTCATCGAAAACGGAGTCCATATGCAACTACTATGATGTTTTCGATGTTGGAGTTTTTGCCGGTTCTTCATTCATAGAGGTCGCTATTTGGATTGCTCTTGTCATCCTGAATCCAACAAGCTTGGGTTTGCTCGATTCGGAGCTTGTATGCGAAAGTTATGGTTGTTTTAGTGGCGAGCGGTAGTACCGCTCGACCTAGCGGTAGTACCACTGGCCCTAGCGGTAGTACCGTTAGAGCTGGCGGTAGTACCGTTGGCCCAACGGTAGTACCGCCTCTGGTCAGCGGTAGTACCGCTCCAGGACTTTAGTACCGTCATCTTTGCAGTTGTACTACGTCGGACTTTTTGTGAAGACTTTCTTGGCGGTGGTTGGCCCGGTAGTATCTTTGCACTACCATGGGCTCAGCAGTAGTACCGCTACAGCGAGCGGTTGTACCACTGGAGGGTCAGCGGTAGTACCGCTGCAGCCAGTGGTAGTACCACCGGAGGGTGAGCAGTAGTACCGTTGGAGCCAGCGGTAGTACCGCTGGGCTCGGGCTGTAAGTGGGCGTAACGGTCTGATTCCTTCCCCCACTATATAAAGGGGGTCTTCTTCCCCCTTGGTCTTATCCATCTGTTGAGCTCTTGTTCTACCTCCATTGTTGACATTCTTAGAGCTTGCTAACTCTCAATCCCTCCAATGATTCTTGCTTGTTCTTGAGGGAAAAGAGAGAGGAGATCTAGATCCACATCTCCACCAATCACTTTCTCCTCTATGTGAGGGGAACCTTGGATCTAGATCTTGGAGTTCTTTGTGAGCTCCTTGTTCTTCCTCTCATATTTCTCCATAGCTTTCGTTGTTGTGGAGGGATTTGAGTGTGAGGGACTTGACCACTTCGTGTGTTGTTGCCATTGCATTAGTTGCATCGGTTTGAGTTCTCCACGGTGATACATGGAAGTGAGAAGTTGAGAAGCTTACTGCCTTTGGTACTTAGTACCCTAGGTATTGTTCTTCGAGGATGCTTTGGCATCCTAGAAGCTTGGTGGTTTCTCAGAGCTCAATCAGTGTGGTGTGAAGCTCCGGGCAAGCGTCGGGGTCTCCAATTAGGTTGTGGAGATTGCCCCGAGCAATTTGTACGGGTACCGGTAACCGCCCCCAAGGGTTGCCACGTATACGGGTTCGGTGACCGCCCCCAAGGTTTGCCATTTGTACGGGTTCGGTGACCACCCTCAAGGGTCCCTTAATGGAATCACGGCATCTTGCATTGTGCGAGGGCGTGAGGAGATTACGGTGGCCTTAGTGGCATCTTGGGGAGCATTGTGCCTCCACACCCCTCCATCGGAGATTAGCATCCGCAAGGGTGTGAACTTCGGGATACATCATCGTCTCCCCATGCCTCGTTTATCTCTTACATGAACCCTTGACTTATGCACTTTACTTTGTGATAGACATATTGTTTATTGTAATATATCTTGCTATCACATAGTTGTTTATCTTTCTTGGCATAAGTTGTTGGTGCACATAGGTGAGCCTAGTTTTTTGTAGGTTTTGTGCTTCACAAATTAAACTTAGTTTTATTCCGCATTTGTTCAAGCCTAAACCTTAATTATTTTAAAGCGCCTATTCACCCCCCTCTAGGCGACATCCACGTCCTTTCAAAGGCATATGGTGGGTTTGTGCACCGGCGAAAATTGCGCGGTACTAGAGAGGCTAGCAATGGTGGAAGGTGAAAGTGCATCTATATCATGGACTCACATTAGTCATGAAGAACTCACATACTTATTGCAAAACTTTTCATTAGTAATCAAAACAAAGTGATAAACGCATGCTCCTAGGGGAAGGGTTGGTAGGTGTTAACCATCGCGCGATCCCGACCGCAACACGAAGGATGACAATCAATAGATCAATTATGCTGTGACTTCCTAACATAGCGGTTCACCATACGTGCATGTTACGGGAATGACTAACTTCAACAGAAGTATTTCTAGATTCACAACACTGTACTAACATAACTCTTAATATTACCAAATCCACGTCTCAAAACTAATTGAAAGGAATCAAACTTCTCTTTCTACTCAACGCACATGAAGATGGAAGTTTTATTGTATCCTCTTTGGGTACCTATCACCTTTGGGACTACTTTCATAGCACAAGCCAACTACCAAGTTACGCACCGCCGTGCTCTAAAAGATCTAAGTGAAGCACATCGAGCAACATTGTCTAGCTCAAAAGATATAAGTGAAGCACAATGAGCATTCTAGCAAATTCACGATGAGTGCATGTCTCTGTCAAAAGGTGTGCATAAAGTATGATTGTGACACGACAAAAAGAAAAGACTACTACGATACAAGACGCTCCAAGCAAAACACATATCATGTGGTGAATAAAAATATAGCTCCAAGTAATGTTACCGATGGATTGAAGACAAAAGAGGGGATGCCCCAGGAAGGCATCCCCAGGCTTAGGCTTTTTGGTGTCCTTGAATTTGGCTTGGGATTCCTTGGGCATCCCCAAGCTTGATATCTTTCCACTCTTTATCCCTTTGTCCATGAGAACATCACCCAAAACATGAAAACTTCACAACACAAAACTTAAACAGAAACTCGTGATATCATTAGCACAAGAAAACAAACTACCACCTCTTTAGGTACTGTAGCAATCTTGATTTCCATTTATATTGGTGTTAGATTACTTTATTCTCACTTTTCCATGGCTAGTACCCCCCGATACTATCCATAGTTTCATCAAAAAAAGCAACCAACTAAACAAAAACAGAATCTGTCAAAAACAGACCAGTCTGTAGCAATCTGTATACTTCATATACTTCTGGTAGCTCACAAATTCTGAAAAATTACGACAGCCTGGGCAAAAGGCATATCAACCAGAATAAAAAAGAATCAACTCAAAAGCTCTTTCTGAATAAAAATGGAAAATAATTTCGTGAGCGAAAAGTTTCTGTCTTTTTCCAGCAGGATCAAACAACCATCACCAAAACTAGTCATAATGGTTTTGCTTGGCTCAAACACAAAAAACACAGTCATAACAGAATTATGATGGTGTGGACGCAACAAAACAGAAAGAAAAAGATAAATTCATTGGGTTGCCTCCCAACAAGCGCTATTGTTTAACGCCCTTAGCTAGGCATTGATAAATCAATGATGCTCACACAAAAGACAAGAATGGAAGCACAACGAGAGCATCATAAAGCATGTGTAAATCAAATCTAAGTCTAACATACTTACTATGCATAGGCATTTTATAGGAGAACAAATTGGCAAGACAACCAATAGTTACCAAATGCAAGGAAGAAGAAAGAGACAATAGCAATCTCAACATAACGAGAGGTAATTTGGTAACATGGAAGTTTCTACCACCATATTTTCCTCTCTCATAGCAATTACATGTGTGATCATAATCAAATCCAACAATATAGCTATCACAAAGGATATTATTTTCATGATCCACATGCATGCAAAGTTGACGCTCTTCAAAAATAGTGGGATTATCATCAACTAAAGTCATGACTTCTCCAAACCCACTTTCAATATTATTGCAAATATCATATTCATCATGAGGCATAAACATATTTTCAAGATCATAAGAAAAATTATCACCCCAATCACGATCATTGCAACAAGTAGTGCACCTAGCAAAACTAGCATCCCCAAGCTTAGGGTTTTGCATATTTATAGCATGATGGTCATTAATAGAATTTATAGTGAAATCATTGCAATCATGCTTTTCATTCAAGGAGCCCTCGTGAATCATTTTATAAATTTCTTCATCACGATTTTTAGATTCACACATCTCAAGCAAAACTCCATAGAGAAAATCAAGTGCACTCAACTCCCTAGCAAATGGACCAACATAATTGGATCTCTTAAAGAGATTAGCAAGTGGATGAGGATCCATATCAATAGATTTTTAGCAAGCGAAGATGCAAGCCTATTGAAGGCACATAGCACACAAGCAAAGGAAAGTCAAATGAAAAAAGGAAAATATTTTTGTAAATTTTTGTTTTTCAAAAGTGGGGGAGAGGAAAACGAGGGGCAAAAAAGTAAATGCAATAGATGAGTTTGCGACACTTACTTGGACGGGTTCTTGACTTGATCCTCCCCGGCAACGGCGCCAGAAATCCTTCTGCTACGGCGACAGGAATCCTTCTGCTGCCTCTTGAGCTTGCGTTGGTTTTTCCCTTAAGAGGAAAGGGTGATGCAGCAAAGGAGCAGTAAGTATTTCCCTCAGTTTGAGAACCAAGGTATCAATCCAGTAGGAGAATCGCGGTCAAGTCCAAAGTACCTGCGCAAACACAAAAGAGCTTGCACCCAACGCTATAAAGGGGTTGTCAATCCCTTCAATATTGATTGAAAAGTGAGATCTGAAGGCGGAAAGTGCAACAAAGTAAAAGTGTAAGGCTGAAAATGTGGTGTGAAGTAGACCCCGGGGCCATAGTGTTCACTAGAGGCTTCTCTCAAAATAGCAAATAATACGGTGGGTGAACAAATTACTGTCGAGCAATTGATAGAACCGCGCAAAGTCATGACGATATCTAAGGCAATGATCATACATATAGGCATCATGTCCGAGACAAGTAGACTGATACTTTTTGCATCTACTACTATTACTCCACACATCGACCGCTATCCAGCATGCATCTAGTGTATTGAGTTCATGAAGAACAGAGTAACGCCTTAAGCAAGATGACATGATGTAGAGGGATAAACTCAAACGAATGATGTAAACCCCATCTTTTTACCCTTGATGGCAACAACATGATGCGTGCCTCGTGCTACTGCGACAACAGACCTTCCCTGGTACGTTGCCAGGAATCCTGCTACTACGGCTACGCCTTTAGAGACTTCCTTGGCAAATATGCAAAGGATCTCCCCGCGGCCTTGGAGCCTTGCGTTGGTGTTCCCTTGAAGAGGAAAGGGTGATGTAGCATAGCGGCGGTAAGTATTTCCCTCAGTTTCGAGAACTAAGGTATCGAACCAATGGAAGATCTCGTCAAGACACAAGTACCTCCACAAACATAAAGAGCTTGCACCCAACGCTATGAAGGGGTTGTCAATCCCTTTTAGATTGTTTGCCAAGTGAGAACTGAAAGCAACAAAGTAAACAAACAAAGTGAAAGTGAAAGTGGAAACGATAGTTGTGAATAGACCCGGGGGCCGTAGTGTTCACTAGTGGCTTCTCTCATGAAAGCAAGTAGACGATGGGTGAACAAATTACTGTCGAGCAATTGATAGAACCGTGCAAAGTCGTGACGTTATCTAAGGCAATGATTATATCTATAGGCATCACGTCCAAAACAAGTAGACCGATACTTTCTGCATCTACTACTATTACTCCACAAGTCGACCGCTATCCAGCATGCATCTAGTGTATTAAGTCCAAAAGAACAGAGTAACGCCTTAAGCAAGATGACATGATGTAGATGGACAATCTCATATCTAGGATAAAATCCCATCTTGTTACTCTTGATGGCAACAACATGATGTGTGCCTTATTGCCCCTTCTATCAGTGGGAAAGGTCACCACACGGTATGAACCCAAAACCAAGCACTTCTCCCATTGCAAGAATCATAGATCTAGTTGGCAAAATAAAACCCAAGACTCGGAGAGACTTACAAGGATATCAAATCATGCATATAAGAAATCAGAAAAGACTCAAATATTCATAGATAATCTGATCAAAAATCCACAATTCATCGGATCTCGACAAACACACCGCCAAAGAGGATTACATCAGATAGATCTCCATGAAGATCATGGAGAACTTTGTATTGAAGATCCAAGAGAGAGAAGAAGCCATCTAGCTACTAACTACGGACCCGTAGGTCTGAAGTGGACTACTCACGAGTCATTGGAGAGGCGACGATGTTGATGTAGAAGCGCTCCAACTCCAAAGTCCCCTCCGGCAGGGCACCGGGAAGGGTCTCCAGATGAGATCTCGCGCAAACGGAAGCTTGCGGCGGCGGAAAACTGTTTTCGTGGATGCACTGATTTTTTCTAGATTTTTAGGGAATTTATAGGCCAAAGACATAGGGCTGGGGAGTGCCAGGGGGGCCACAAGCTTGGTTGCCGCGGCCTCCCCCTGTGGCCGCGGCAACAGGGCTTGTGGGCCCCCTGTGGGCCCACTGCCTTGGCCCTCAAGCCTCCCGATCTTCTTCCGTTCTGGAAAAATTTATTCGGGGATTTTATTCCGTTTGGACTCCGTTCCAAAATCAGATCCGAAAAGAGTCAAAAACACAGAAAAAACAGGAACTGGCACTTGGCACTGAATTAATAAGTTAGTCCCAAAAAAGATATAAAAGGTAAACAAAACATCCAAAGTTGACAAGATAACAATGTGAAACCATCAAAAATTATAGATACATTTGAGACGTATCAAGCATCCCCAAGCTTAACTCCTGCTCGTCCTCGAGTAGGGAAGTGATAAAGAATGAATTTTAGATGCTTTCATGCTACCTAGCATAGATGTCCTTTGTAACTCCTCTTATGTGACGTGAATGTTCAGATCCATTAGATTCAAAACAATAGTTTGCTATTCACGTGGAGACAATAATAATTCAAGCAAACTAGCAAGGTAATCATGAACTTTCAAAATAACAAGGCCAAAAGAAAGTTATCCCTACAAAATCATATAGTCTGGCTATGCTCTATCATCATTGCACAACGAATTTAAGTCATGCACAACCTCGGTATTGGCCAAGTAATTGTTTTCACACCTTTACTTTCTCAAACTTTTTCAACTCTCACGCAATACATGAGCGTGAGCCATGGTTTTAGCACTATAAGTTGTGTGGAGTGTGGTGGAGGTTGCAAGACAAACAAGGAGAAGATGGTCACATTGACTAGGCATATCAATGAGCTATGCAGATGCTCATCAATAGATATCAACGCGAATGAGTAGGGATTGCCATACAAATGATGCACTAGAGATAAGAGTATGTGAAAGCTCTTAAAGAAAACTAGTGGGTGTGCATCCAACTTGCTTGCTCACGAAGACCTAAGGCAATTTTGAGGAAGCCTATCATTGGAATATACAAGCCAAGTTATATAATGAAAATTTCCCACTGGCTATATGGTGGTGACAAAACGAGAGACTCTCAATCATGAAGATCATGGTGCTTAATATGCACAAGTGTGGAAAGGTGGTAGCATTGTCCCGTCTCTCTTTTTCTCTCATTTTTTTTGGTGGGCACTTTGGCCTCTTTTTTTTTCTTTTTTTTGGTGGGCATATTTGGCCTCTTTTATTTCCTCACATGGGACAATGCTCCATCAATGATGATCATCACACTTACAACTCAAAACTTAGAGCAATGATGACTCTATATGGAATGCCTTCGGTAGTGTACCGTGACAATGATCTAGCATGGCATAGACATCAATGTAAACATCATGCTAGCTATCTTACGATCATGCAATGGAAATGTAGAAGTGGTGGAACATGTCATGGTGGTAATCGTATGGGAATATATCTCAGAATAGCTTTGAAAAAGCCATAGTAGGTAGGTATGGTGGCTGTTTTGAGGGAGGCTATATGGGTGGTTTTGTGCACCGGCGAAAGTTGCATGGCACTAAAGAAGATAGTGATGGTGGAAGGTGAAAGTGCACCTAAACCATGGACTCAACATTAGTCATGAAGAACTCATATACTTGTTGCAAAAGTTTTAGTAGTAATCGAAACAAAGCATTCAACGCATACTCCTAGGGGAAGGGTTGGTAGGTATAAACCACCGCGCGGTCCCGACCGCCACACAAAAGATGACAATCAATAAACTAATCATGCTCAAACTTCATCACATAGCAGTTCACCATACGTGCATGCTACGGGAATCACTAACTTCAACACAAGTATTTCTAGATCCACAACACCTTACTAATATAACTTCAATATTACCATAACCACAACTCAAAACTAATTGAGATGAATCAAACTTCTCTAACTATTCAATGCACATGAAGGTGGAAGTTTTCATATACCTTTGGATAACTACCCCTTTTGAGACTACTATCATAGCATAGATCAACTACCAAGCCACGCACCTCCGTGCTCTAAAAGATATAAGTGAAGCACACAGAGCAAAAGCAACTAGCTCAAAAGATATAAGTGAAGCACATCTGAGCTGAATTGTCTAACAAAAGGATATAAGTGAAGCTCGAAAAAATCACGGTGAGTGCATGTCTCTCTCTATAGGTGTGCAGAAAGGATGATTGTGACACAACAAAAATAAAAGACACCTACGATACAAGACGCTCCAAGCAAAACACATAACATGTGGTGAATAAAAATATAGCCCCAAGTAACGTTACCGATGGATTGAAGACGAAAGAGGGGATGCCTTCCCGGGGCATCCCCAAGCTTAGGATTTTACGGCATCCTTGAATCAACTTGGGATGCCTTGGGCATCCCCAAGCTTGAGCTCTTGCCACCCTTTATCTTTTTGTCCATAAGAACTTCACCCAAAACTTGAAAACTTCACAACACGAAACTTAAACAGAAACTCTTGATAACATTAGTATAAGAAAGCAAACCACCACTTCCTTAGGTACTGTAGCAAACTTAAATTCTACTTATGTTGATGTTGGTTTACTGTATTTTCAATCTTCCATGGCTAATACCCCCCGATACTATCCATAGTTTCATCAAAATAAGCAACCAACTCAACAAAAACAGAATCTGTTAACAGCAGACCAGTCTGTAGCAATCTGTATACTTCGTATACTTATGGTACTTCAAAAATTCTGAAAAATTACGACAGTCTGAAGAATTTGCTTAGAAATCAGTAGCACAAAGAATAAACTCAAAATCTCTTTCATAAAAAAATGAAAATTCTTTTCGTGAGCAGAAAGTTTCTGTCTTTTCCAGCATGACCAAACGATCATCCCCAAGACTAATCATAACGGTTTTTCTTGGCACAAACGCAAAAAAGAAACACAAAAAACAAAATCATAACAGAATTATAAAAGTGTGGAAAACACAAAACAGGAAGAAAAAGGATAGATTCGTTGGGTTGCCTCCCAACAAGCGTTATTGTTTAACGCCCTTACCTAGGCATAAGGTGATGGAATCACGTATAGGCATCCTTGATGCTCAAACCATAAGTAGCCCTCATCATAGATTCATAAGGCAAACTTATTTTCTTTCTAGGAAAATGCTCCATTCCCTTGTTTAGGGGAAATTGAAATCTAATATTCCCTTCCTTATCGATGATAGCACCAATAGTCCTTTGGAAAGGTCTACCAAGAATAATGGGGCATGAAGGATTGCAACCAATGTCAAGTACAATGAAATCCACGTGTACATAGTTCTTATTTGCAACAATAAGAACATCATCGATCCTTCCTATGGGTTTCTTGACAGTAGAATCCGCAAGATGCAAATTAAGAGAACACTCTTCAATCTCATGAAAACCAAGAATATCACATAAAGACTTTGGAATCGTGGAAACACTAGCACCCAAATCACACAAAGCATTGCATTCATAGTTTTTGATCTTGATTTTGATAGTAGGTTCCCAGTCATCATGAAGTTTTCTAGGTATAGAGACTTCTAATTCGAGCTTCTCTTCAAGAGATTTCATTATAGCATCTACGATATGGGCGGTAAAGGCTTTGCTTTGGCTATAATCATGTGGAGAGTTTGCAATGGATTGCATCAAAAAAATGCATTCAAACAAGGAGCAACTATCATAATTGAATTCCTTGAAATCCAAAGTGGGAGTTTCATTACTACCCAAAATTTTGATTTCCTCTACTCCACTCTCCACACCTTTATCATCAAGATAGGTGGGCTCCGAATCATTGGGGCATTTTTCAAACAAAGTGGATTCATATCCAGACCCTTCATCAATAGGTTTGACATGCGAAAACAAAGTTTCAAGAGGATTCACACCAAGCACTTTAAGATCCTCGTGATTTGCATCACTAGAACGCACCCTTTTAAACCATTCATGCCTACCGCGAATTTGGGCGGTTCTTTCTTTGCTCTCATTCATGGAGACACACATAGCTTTTAAAGTTTCATCCAAGTTGACCTTGGGAGGAGCACATCTAACTTTCAAAGCATCAATATCACAAGACATCCTATCAACGCTCTTAGCCAAATCGTCAATTTTGAGTAGTTTTTCCTCTATGGACGCATTGAAAACTTTTGAGAGTTGATGAACTCTTTGATATTACTCTCTAAATCAGAGGGTAATTTGTTATGATTTCCATAAGTGTTGTTGTAGGAATTGCCATAATTGTTAGAGGAGTTACTAGGAAAAGGCCTAGGAACATTGTTTCCTCTAAAAGCATTGTTGTTGCCAAAATTGTTCCTACCAACAAAATTAACGTCCAAACTAGCGTTGCTACTCTCAATCAAGGAAGATAGTGGCATGTCATTAGGATCGAAAGGAGCATTTCTACTAGCAACCAAATTCATCAACTCGTCCATCTTAGCACTAAGCGAGTTAATTTCTTCTATAGCGTGTACCTTTTTGCTAGCAGGTGACCTTTCAGTGTGCCACAGAGTGTAGTTGGTCATGATATTGTCTAGGAGTTTTGTAGCGTCTCCTAACGTGATTTCCATGAACGTTCCACCTGAGGCGGACTCCAAGATATTGCGAGAAGTGAAATTTAAACCAGAGTAAAAGATTTGTATAATCATCCACAAACTCAAGCCATGAGCGGGACAATTTCTAATAATTAATTTCATCCACTCCCAAGATTGTGCAACGTGTTCATGATCAAGTTGCTTGAAATTCATGATATCGTTACGTAAGGAGATAATCTTAGCTTGCGGAAAATACTTGGATATGTAAGCATCTTTGCACTTATCCGAAGAATCGATACTATTTTTAGGCAAAGAAGAAAACCAAGCTTTTGCACGATCTCGCAACGAGAAAGGAAAAAGCTTCAACTTAATCACGTCATTATCCACATCTCTTTTCTTTTGCATATCGCAAAGCTCAACAAAGGTATTGAGATGGGATGCGGCATCTTCACTAGGAAGGCCAGAGAATTGCTCTTTCATAACAAGATTCAGCAAAGCTGCATTGATTACATACGATTCCGCACTAGTGGCGGGAGCAATCGGAGTACTAATAAAATCATTATTATTGGTACTCGAGAAGTCGCAAAGTTTGGTGTTTTCAGCCATGATGACTTCAACAAACAAGCAAACAAGCAAGCAAGAAAACCGGTGAAGGAAAACGGCAAAAAGGCAAAAGAAAACAGCAAAAAGGCAAAAGGAAACGGCAAAGGAGAAAGGCAAATGAAAACGGCAAATGTGAAGTGGGGGAGACGAAATCGAGAGGGAACTCGAATAAAAAGGTAAATGCAAGAGATGAGTTTGTGGCACCTACTTGGATAGATGACTTGATCTCTCCTCCTTGCGCCAGAAATCAACACGTTGAAGAGAGACTATTCTTGACTTGATCTCCCCGGCAACGGCGTCCGAAATCCTTCTCCTACTGCCACAACAGACCTTCCCTGGTACGGCGCCGGGAATCCTGCTGCTACAGCTACGCCTTTAGGTACTTCCTTGGCAAATATGCAAAGGATCTCCCCGCGGCCTTGGATCCTTGCGTTGGTGTTCCCTTGAAGAGGAAAGGGTGATGTAGCACAGCGGCGGTAATTATTTCCCTCAGTTTTGAGAACCAAGGTATCGAACCAATGGAAGATCTCGTCAAGACACAAGTACCTGCACAAACACAAAGAGCTTGCACCCAACGCTATGAAGGGGTTGTCAATCCCTTATAGATTGTTTGCAAAGTGAGAACTGAAAGCAACAAAGTAAACAAGCAAAGTAAAAGTGAAAGTGGAAACGATAGTTGTGAATAGAACCGGGGGCCGTAGTGTTCACTAGTGGCTTCTCTCATGAAAGCATGTAGATGGTGGGTGAACAAATTACTGTCGAGCAATTGATAGAACCGTGCAAAGTCGTGACGTTATCTAAGGCAATGATTATATCTATAGGCATCACGTCCAAAACAAGTAGACCGATACTTTCTGCATCTACTACTATTAATCAACACGTCGACCGCTATCCAGCATGCATCTAGTGTATTAAGTCCAAAAGAACAGAGTAACGCCTTAAGCAAGATGACATGATGTAGATGGACAATCTCATATCTACGATAAAAGCCCATCTTGTTACCCTTGATGGCAACAACACGATGTGTGCCTTGCAGCCCCTTCTGTCACTGGGAAAGGTCACCACACGGTATGAACCCAAAACCAAACACTTCTCCCATTGCAAGAATCATAGATCTAGTTGGCCAAACAAAACCCAAGACTCGGAGAGACTTATAAGGATATCAAATCATGCATATAAGAAATCAGCAAAGACTCAAATATAATTCATAGATAATCTGATCACAAATCCACAATTCATCGGATCTCGACAAACACACCGCCAAAGAGGATTACATCGGATAGATCTCCATGAAGATCATGGAGAACTTTGTATTGAAGATCCAAGAAAGAGAAGAAGCCATCTAGCTACTAACTACGAACCCGTAGGTCTGAAGTGGACTACTCACGAGTCATTGGAGAGGCGATGATGTTGATGTAGAAGCCCTGCAACTCCAAAGTCCCCTCCGACAGGGCACCGGGAAGGGTCTCCAGATGATATCTCGCGGAAACGGAAGCTTGCAGAGATGGAAAAGTGTTTTCGTGGATGCCCTACTTTTTTCTGGATTTTTAGGGAATTTATAGGCCAAAGACCTAGTGCAGGGGAGTGCCAAGGAGGCCACAAGCTTGGTTGCCGCGGCCTCCCCCTAGCCGCAGCAACAGGGCTTGTGGGCCCCCTGTGGGGCCACTGACTTGGCCCTCAAGCCTCCCGATCTTCTTCCGTTCTGGAAAAATTTATTTCAGGGATTTTATTCCGTTTGGAATCCGTTCCAAAATCAGATCTGAAAAGAGTCAAAAACACAGAAAAACAGGAACTGGCACTTGGCACTGAATTAATAAGTTAGTCCCAAGAAAGATATAAAAGGTAAACAAAACATCCAAAGTTGACAAGATAACAGGGTGAAACCATCAAAAATTATAGATACGTTTGAGACGTAGCACCTCGCTACCCCTTCTGTCACTCGGTGAGGTCACCGCACAGTATGAACCCAAAACCAAGCACTTCTCCCATTGCAAGAATCATAGATCAAGTTGGCCAAACAAAACCCACAACTCGAAGAGAATTACAAGGATATGAAATCATGCATACAAGAGATCAGAAGAAACTCAAATAAAATTCATAGATAATCTGATCATAAATCCACAATTCATCGGATCTCGACAAACACACCGCAAAGAAGATTACATCGGATAGATCTCCATGAAGATCATGGAGAACTTTGTATTGAAGATCCAAGAGAGAGAAGAAGCCATCTAGCTACTAGCTATGGACCCAAAGGTCTATGGTGAACTACTCACGCATCATCGGAGAGGTCATGGTGTTGATGAAGAAGCCCTCCGTATCCGAATCCCCCCTCCGGCGGGGCAACAGAACGTGCCCCAGATGGGATCTTGCGGAGACAGAAGCTTGCGGTGGCAGAAAAGTATTTTCGTGGATCTCTCTCGCAGTTTTGGATTTTTCGGGAATTTATAGGCGGGAGAGGTAGCGCAGACGAGCCATAGGGGGCGCGGCCCCCTGGCCGTGCCTAGGGGGCTTGTGGCATCCCCTGGTGGCCTCTGCCTTGGTTCTCACGTCCCGTGCGTATCTTCTGTTCCGGAAAAAATCATTTCGGAAGTTTTATTCCGTTTGGACAACGTTTAAAATCCTCCTCTGAAAGGGGTCAAAAACACGGAAAAAATAGGAACTGGCACTTGGCACTGAGTTAATAGCTTAGTCCCAAAAAATATATAAAAGGCATACAAAACATCCAAAGTTTGACAAGAAAATAGGATGGAACCATCAAAAATTATAGATACGTTGGAGAAGTATCAGTTTACTGAGGGTTCTAGTTGGTAAACTATAATTTTCCACAACTACCCTTGATATGAATGAATGTGTAGCACTAGAATCAAAAAGTACCAGTACTGGACGTGAATTAAGCAAAAACTTACCAACCACCGTATCGGGGTGATCATAGACCTCTTCAACATCAATGTGGTTCACCTAATCTCGGGGTAAAGGATTGGGCTTCTTTGCTGCGGAGTTGCCATTGCCGTTTCCATTTCCCAGCTTGTTCTGGGGACATTCAGTGGCATAGTGTTCTGTCTTCTAGCACTTGAAGCAGGCGATATGGTTCAGATCCTTCTGAGCTGGAGTGGGATGGTGCTGAGTGCCATTACCTCCATTGCCATTCTTGAAGTTGTCGCCGTTGCGGTTGTTCCAATTTCCTCCATGGTTGTGGCCTCCATGATTATGCACTGGATGGTTATGGTGGGTGTGTCCTCCAAACTTACCGGATCCTGTTCCAGTATTCCCTAAATAGGGGGTGTAACGGGGCTTCCGCTGATCTCCAGAATTGAAATTCCCATGTCCATACTTCTGTTTGCGGTTCTCAATCTGCTGTTGTTTCCCCTCCAAGATGAGGGCCTTATCTACTAGCTCTTGGTAGTTGTTGAAGTTGGCCATGGTCAGCTGAATGGTCAACTCATCGTTGAGTCCTTCCATGAACTTCTCCTTCTTGGCCGCATCATCGGCCACACCTCCAGGTGTATATCGGGCGAGAATATTTAATTCATCAACATACTGAGCCATAGAGCGATTTCCCTGGCATAAGTTGCGAGACTCACGCTTCTTCATACTCATGGCTCCAGCTGAGACATGAGCCGTGCGGAAGGCTTGCTTGAAATGTTCTCAAGTCACAACAGCAATGGGGTATGTGGTGGTGTAGTTCTCCCACCATGCAGCTGCGGGGCCTTCAAGTTGATGTGTGGCAAAGCACACCTTCTCAGCTTCAGTACATCCAGCAGTGGTTAGTTCCCTCTCCAACTTGCGGAGCCAATCATCTGCCACAATGGTCTCAACGCTAATGGAGAAAGTCGGAGGATTCAACCTTAGAAAACGGGTGAGATTGTCGGCCTGGGGTGGATGATGGTTGTTGTTATTGTTCTAGTTCTGAATGATCAACTGCATCAGGGTATTCTGCTGTTGGATCAACTGAGTGAGTTCCGACGGGAAATTGGAGGCAGGGTCACGTCTCGGAGGCATCTGGTGTTTTTAGAGGGATGGGATTAGCATAGAACAAGGGTCTAAAGAGAAAATACACTACCCATATGAAATGCAACAAACAATTACCACACCACACATTTATTCATTAATCATCTCAAAAGGTTCGAACACGGGGATACAAGTTTGAGATAACCTAAACATTGGCCTAAACGTTGAACGATAAGATAAATTGGTGGACTTGTCTATGTGTCCTCCTCAGAAATGCATGGTGGTGGGTCCATCGGTAGAGCTTGCTTTGTAGTCCTCCTCGTTGTTGATCAAGGGGGCTACGTCTTTTTTAGGGTGAAGATTTTCGCCCATGGCCAATTCTTCCTCCAGATATGCGACGCGAGCCTTCAACTTCTCGATCCTCTCCAGGAAGTCCTTCACCTCATGTTCATGCTCGTAGTAGGCTTCTCGGGTTTCTTCTTCAAGGTCGAGTTCACGGAGCGTCAGTTGCTTGATCTTCTTTATGTCCTTTCTTACACGAAGCTCTAGAGTCCCAATGTGTGTCTCCAAGGTCTGGGCATAGGACATGAGAGCGTCTTTAGTCTTGGTCTTGATGATTTCTCTATCTGCTCCTCTCCGGGAGACCGTGAATAAGTCCGATGAAATGGGAAAGCCTGTGTACACCTCGTTGATACGTCTGAGTGCACATTGAACCACCATGTCCCTTCCGAGAATCCAGCTGGGTGCGATGAACTTGAAGTCCACAGGTTTTGTGCGCGGCTCGAAAGTTCTTTCGAGGATGTGCACCTCAATCCTGTAGCGTGCATATGCCGGGTAAGACATGATAGGTTTTCCGGTGATGGTTGGCAGAGCAATCCTTAAGTCCTTGGTGATCTCCATCAACTCCTTTTCGAAGGGCATTGTTGCGTCGGGATCGCAAAACTCCGTGACCTTAACTGGGATGAAGGTGGTCATCTAGAAAATATTGGAAGATCGAAGAGAAGTCAGAAATGAGAAGAAGAGAAATATAGAAGATTTATAGATATAAGAAAATAGTTTTCTTCCTAAGGCTTTTCCAATCCTAGAGGTTACGTCTTATGGTTAGAGTGTGCTCTGATACCATATCTGTAGCGACCCGACCTGAAACGGACAAGTCTCTGGTGTTTCTGTACCATCCCAAAATCATGCTGGTACACACACAGTACATCAATGTATATATCGGGAGTTCAATCACACATCTTTATTAATAGGATCTCATGTCGAGTACTTTATTACAATAAAGATTACAATAAAGAGGCTGAAGGCCAACTCATGAGATAACTAAACGAAGACTAGCGGAAGCTTCAAAGGTAGTTGAGTCCAACTGACTCCAGGGCATATCACCGAGCGTAGATCGTGACCTCACTCCTGGTCGGAAAAGTACTCTGCAACATGACACGTTGCATCCGTGTAGGTCAGCATATTGAATATGCCGGCAAGTCACAAAAGAGAGAGGTGAAAAAGTATCATCTATACTATATGCATATATGGCAGGTGGGGCTGTAAGTTTTTGGCGGAAAGCAAAGTTTTCTCCTACAACAAGAGAGGGGCTAAAAGAATTTTATTACTACATTGTTGGTTGTTAATGAGATGGTTCCACCAACCATATCTCATACCCAAGTTGTCAATGATACCCACATCTTTAATATTATTTGTGTTGAGAATTCCAGATAATTTCAGTTCCTTCGGCTCAAGTTGTCCATGACCATGGACACGGCTAATCGATTAGGTTAGGGTACTGATATGTCCATTTTGCATAATGCTTTCATGTTGATATTTATCGCTTCTTGGGCTGTTATTTCACTTCACGGTACAATACTTATGCCTTTTCTCTCTTATTTTGCAAGGTTTACTTGAAGAGGGAGAATGCCGGCAGCTGGAATTCTGGCCTAAAAAAGGAGCAAAGTTGAGATACCTATTCTGCGCAACTCCAAACACCGTAAAAATCATAGAGGATTTTTTTCGGGATTTATAAAAAATACCGGGGAAAAGAAGTGCGAGAGGGGCGCCAGCAGGTGGCCACAAGCCTGCTAGGCGCAACCACCCCCTGGTCGCGCCTAGGGGGTTGTGGGCACCCAGCTGGCCTTCTGGCTCCCCCTTTTGCTATAAGAAGGGTTTCTTCCGGAAAAAAAATCAGGAGGAGGCTTTTTCGAGGATTCGCCGCCGCCACGAGGAGGAACTTGAGCAGAACCAATCTAGAGCTCCGGCAGGACGATCCTGCCGGGGAAACTTCCCTCCCGCAGGGGGAAATCATTGCCATCGTCATCACCAACACTCCTCTCATCGGAGGGGACTCGTCACCATCAACATCTTCATCAGCACCATCTCATCTCCAAACCCTAGTTCATCTCTTGTAACCAATCTCCGTCTCGCGACTCCGATTGGTACATGTAAGGTTGCTAGTAGTGTTAATTACTCTTTGTAGTTGATGCTAGTTGGATTACTTGGTGGAAGAGTTTATGTTCAGATCCTTCATGCTACTCATTACCTCTCTGGTCATGAATATGATTATGCTTTGTGAGTAGTTACTTTTGTTCCTGAGGACATGGGATAAGTCATGCTAATAGTAGGCATGTGAATTTGGTATTCGTTCGATATTTTGATGTGTTGTATGTTGTTTTTTCTCTAGTGGTGTTATGTGAACATCGACTACATAACACTTCACCATTATTTGGGCCTAGAGGAAGGCATTGGGAAGTAGTAAGTAGATGATGGGTTGCTAAAGTGACTGAAGCTTAAACCCTAGTTTATTCGTCCAAGTAAGGGCAGTATCCAAGCGCTGGTCCACGCACATATCAAACTATCAAAGTAACGAACGTGAATCATATGAACATGATGAAACTAGCATGACAGAAATTCCCGTGTGTCCTCGGGAGCGTTTTTCCTCCTATAAGACTTTGTCCAGGCTTGTCCGTTCCTACAAAAGGGATTGGGCCACTTTGCTGCGCCGTTGCTACTTTTGTTACTTATTGCTTGCTACGAATCATCTCACCACACAACCACTTGTTACCGATAATTTCAGTGCTTGTAGATATTACCTTGCTGAAAACCACTTGTCATATCCTTCTGCTCCTCGTTGGGTTCGACACTCTTACTTATCAAAAGGACTACGATAGATCCCCTATACTTGTGGGTCATCAAGATTCTTTTCTGGCGCCGTTGCCGGGGAGTGCAGCGCCTTTGGTAAGTGGAACCTGGTAAGTTAACATTCATATAGTGTGCTGAAATTTATTGTCACTTGTCACTATGGAAACTAATCCTTTGAGGGGCTTGTTCGGGGTATCTTCACCTCGAACGGAAGCACAAAGAGTTGCTCCTCAACCTGCTGCACCTACTTAAAATATTTTCTTTGAATTTCCTTCGGGTATGCTTGAGAAACTGCTGGCTAATCCTTTACAGGAGATGGAACATCACATCCATACTTGCATGTAATCTATGTAGATGGAGTTTGTGGTTTATTTAAGCTTGCAGGTTTGCCCGAGGATGAGGTCAAGAAGAAGGTCTTTCCTTTATCTTTGAAGGATAAGGCGTTGACATGGTATAGGATATGTGATGATACTGGATCATGGAACTACAATCGGTTGAAATTGGAATTTCATCAAAAGTTTTATCCTATGCATTTAGTACATCGTGATCAGAATTATATTTATAATTTTTGGCCTTGTGACAGAGAAAGCATCGCTCAAGCTTGGGGAGGCTTAAATCAATGTTATATTCATGCCCCAATCATGAGCTCTCGAGAGAAATTATCATTCAGAACTTCTATGCTCGGCTTTCTCATGATGATCGCACCATGCTTGACACTTCTTGTACCAGTTCTTTTCTGAAGAGAGATATTGACTTCAGATAGAATTTATTGGAGAGAATTAAATGCAACTCTGAAGATTGGGAGCTTGAAGAAGGTAAGGAGTCAGGTATAATTTCAAGTTTGATTGCGTTAAATCCTTTGTTGAAACAAATACTTTTTGTGATTTTAACGCTAAGTATGGACTTGACTCTGAGATAGTAGCTTCATTGTGGAAATCATTTGCTACTCATATTGATCTCCCCAAAGATAAGTGGTTTAAATATCATCCTCCTTTAGAAGTCAATGTAGTTAAACCCAATCTAGTTGAAGAGAAAGTCATTGCCTATAATGATCCTATTGTTCCCAGTGCTTACATTGCGAAACCACCTTTCCCTGTTAGGATAAAGGATCATTCTAAAGCTTCAACTGTGATACGTAGAGGCTACATTAGAACATCAACTCCCCCTGAGAAAATTAGAGTTGAACCTAGCATTGCTATTATCAAAGATCTCCTTTTCGACGATGTTGAGGGACATAATATTCACTTCTGTGAAGATGCTGCTAGAATTGCTAAACCTCACGCTTGAGACAAACATAGGCCTGGTGTTTCTGTTAAGATAGTAGATCATTGTTATCATGGTTTATCTGACGTGGGTGCTAGTGTTAGTGCAATACCTCAATCCTTATATGATGAAGTCAAAGACGAGATTGCAGTTGTTGAGATAGAACCTATTGATGTCACTATTCAGCTTGCCAATAGAGATACTATCTGCCCTGTGGGAATTGTTAGGGATGTTGAAGTCTTGTGTGGTAAAACGAAGTATGCTGCTGATTTCCTCGTTCTTGCTACTGCACAAGATAGCTTTTGTCCCATCATATTTGGCAGACCTTTTCTCAATACTGTCAATGCTCATATTGACTGTGAGAAGCAAATTGTCATTGTTGGCTTTGAAGGTGTGTCACATGAGTTCAATTTCTCCAAGTTTGGTAGACAACCTCATGAAAAGGAGTTGCCTAGTAAGGATGAAACTATTGCCTTAGCTTCTATTGTCATGCCTCCTACTGAACCCTTAGAGCAATACTTGCTTGAGCATCAAAATGATATGCATATGGATGAAAGGGATGAGATAGATAGAGTTGTCTTAGAACAATATCCTATCCTTAAGAATAACTTGCCTCTTGAACTGCTTGGGGATCCACCCCCACCAAAAGGTGATCCTGTGTTCGAGCATAAATAGTTGCCTGATACACTTAAGTATGCTTATCTTGATGAAAAATAGATATATCTTGTTATCATTAGTACTAGCCTCTCAGAGCATGAAAAAAATAAGTTACTAAAAACTATGAGAAAGCACCGTGCTGCTATTGGATATACTCTTGATGATCTTAAGGGCATTAGTCCCACTCTATGCCAGCACAAGATTAAAACTGATCCTGATTCCAAGCCAGTTGTTGATCATCAACGGAGATTAAATCCTAAGATGAAAGAGGTAGTAAGAAAAGAAATACTAAAGCTCATGGAAGCATGTATTATCTATCATGTTGCTCATAGTGATTGGGTGAGTCTGGTGCATTGTATCCCTAAGAAGGGAGGCATTACCGTTGTCCTTAATGATAAGGATGAATTGATCCCACAGAGGATTATTACTGGCTATAGGATGGTGATCGATTTTAGGAAATTGAATAAAGCCACTAGGAAAGATCATTACCCTTTGCCTTTTATCGACCAAATGCTAGAAAGACTGTCTAAACAAAGACACACTTCTGCTTTCTAGACGGTTATTCTGGTTTCTCCCGAATACCAGTTGCACAATCTGACCAGGAGAAAACCACTTTCACGTGCCCTTTCTGTACCTTTGCTTATAGACGTATGCCTTTTGGCTTATGTAATGCACCTGCCACCTTTCAAAGATGTATGATGGCTATATTCTCTAACTTTTGTGAAAAGATTCTTGAGGTTTTCATGGATGACTTCTCCGTTTATGGGTCTTCCTTTGATGATTGCCTCAGCAACCTTGATCGAGTTTTGTAGAGATGTAAAGACACCAATCTTGTCTTGAATTGGGAGAAGTGCCACATTATGGTTAATGAAGGCATTGTCTTAGGACATAAATTTATGAAAGAGGTATTGAATTCGATAAGTCTAAGGTTGATGCAATCGAGAAAATGCCATACCCCATAGATATCAAAGGTATAAGAAGTTTCCTTGGTCATGCTGGTTTCTATAGAAGGTTCATTAAAGACTACTCTAAGATTTCTAGTCCTCTTAACAATCTCTTGCAAAAGGATATTCCATTTGTTTTTGACGATGATTGTGAGGAAGCCTTCAAAATACTTAAGAAGGCCTTGATAACCGCACCTATTGTTCAACCACCTGATTGGAACTTACCTTTTGAAATCATGTGTGATGCTAGTGATTATGCTGTTGGTGCTGTCCTAGAGCAAAGAGTTGATAAGAAGTTGAATGTTATTCACTATGCTAGTAAAACTCTAGACAGTGCCCAAAGAAACTATGCCACTACGGAAAAGGAATTTTTAGTAGTCGTGTTTGCATGTGAAAAGTTCAGGTCTTACAGAGTTGATTCCAAAGTCACTCTTCACATTGATCACGCTACTATTAAGTACCTCATGGAGAAGAAGGACGCTAAACCTAGACTTATCAGATGGGTTCTCTTGCTACAAGAATTTGATTTGCACGTTGTCAACAGGAAGGGTGCTGATAATCCCGTAGCAGATAACTTGTCTAGGTTAGAGAATGTTCTTGATGACTCACAACCTATTGATGATAGATTTCCCGATGAGCAACTGAATGTCATCAATGCCTCACATAGTGCACTGTGGTATGCTGATTATGCAAACTATATCGTTGCCAAATATATACCACCTAGTTTCACATACCAGCAAAAGAAGAAATTCTTCTTTGATTTAAGACATTACTTCTGGGATGATCCTCACCTTTATAAGGAAGGAGTAGATGGTTTTATTAGATGTTGTGTACCTGAACTTGAACAGGGATAGATCCTATAGAAGTGTCACTCCGAGGCCTGCGGAGGACACCATGCGGGAGATAGAACTGCACACAAGGAATTGCAATCAGGTTTCTATTGGCCCACTCTCTTCAAGGATGCTCGTAAGTTTGTCTTGTCTTGTGACGAATGTCAAAGAGTAGGTAACATAGGTAAACGTCAGGAAATGCCTATGAACTATTCACTTGTCATTGAACCATTTGACGTCTGGGGCTTTGATTGTATGGGACCTTTTCCAAAATCCAACGGGTATACTCGTATCCTAGTTGCTGTTTATTACGTCACTAAGTGGGTAGAACCTATCCCCACTAGTAGTGCTGATTACAACACTTCTATCACGATGCTTAAAGAAGTTATTTTCCCTAGATTTGGAGTCCCTAGATATTTAATGACCAACGGTGGATCACATTTCATTCATGGTGCTTTCCGTAAAATGCTTTCTAAGTATGATGTCAACCATAGAATTGCGTCTCCCTATCACCCTCAGTCCAGTGGTCAAGTAGAGCTAAGCAATAGAGAGATTAAACTAATTCTGCAAAAGACTGTCAACGGGTCTAGAAAGAATTGGTCTAAGAAGCTCGATGATGCACTGTGTGCTTATAGGACTGCCTATAAGAATCCAATGGGCATGTTTCTGTACAAAATGGTGTACGGTAAAGCATGTCATTTACCTCTTGAGTTAGAGAATAAAGCTTATTGCGCAATCAAAGAGCTCAACTTTGATTTCAAACTTGCTGGTGAGAAGAGGTTATTTGACATTAGCTCGCTTGATGAGTGGAGAACTCAGGCATATGAAAATGCCAAGTTGTTCGAAGAAAAGGTTAAGAGGTGGCATGATAAGAGGATACAAAATCGTGAGTTCAATGTAGGTGATTATCTCTTGCTATATAATTCTCGTTTAAGATTTTTTGCAGGCAAGCTTCTCTCCAAATGGGAAGGTCCCTATATTGTTGAGGAAGTGAGAGTGCGTTATATCGACTAGAGGGGGGTGAATAGGGGATTTTTAGAATTTCATCACTGAGGAAATTCCTTTTGAGGAAATTCCTCACTGATGACTAACTTACAGCGGAAACAGTAAAGGATCAGAAGTGCGAAGTTTCACAACAGCAGTTTTTCAGAGTGAGGAATGTGAAAACAGATTGCACAGTGAGCAGGCACGCAAAAACATATGAGGATTAACTAGCGTGAAGAATTTGGGGTTGAGGAATTTCAGAGAAAGTCTTCACAAAATTCTTCAAACAGTAGCAGTGAAACTCATCAACACATAATCTGAGGAAAGTAAAGAGTTGAGGAATTAGAACCCGTTTCACAGCGAAGACAGTAGTTGATGACCCAGTTCCAACTGCTGTGACAGTCGTACATCTGGTTTGGAGCGGCTTGGTATTGAAACCAAAAGACACACTGTCCCGGGACACACAGTCCCTACCGTGTTCTCCTTGGGCTAAGAACACACAGTCCTCGCCCAACACTCGTGGTAAGTCTTCAGGGCAGACTTCCAAACCCTCACAAACTTGGTCACCCGGCGATCCACAATTGACTGCTGGAAAGCTCTAGACCATGACGCCTAACCGTCTGGAGGATGCACAGTCCTCAAAGGTAAAAGGCTTCAGTCCCACACAGGAACAACTTCTTCAGTGATGCTCAATCACTAGGTTTGGTTTGTGGTTTCGGTGTATGGGGTATTTCCTCACTGATGAATTACTCTCGAAGACTTTGAGGAATTGGGTTGCTCTTATGACAAGTGTCAGTTTCTAACGGAGCAGCCAACCAGCTAATGGTTGTGGGGGCGGCTATTTATAGCCAGGGAGCATCCTGACATGATTTCACACTAATGCCCTTAAATAATATGACCCTTGGTGTGGATAAGACCAATGACTTGGAGTGGCTATCGAAACGGTCGGAACCCTCAACTGTGAGAGTCCTCATGTCACTCGTATTCCTCACTTTGAGGCTTTTGGTAGAATTAGGCTTGGGTTCAGCATCATGAGGAAATTCATTCCAAAGTGTAACTTCGACCCCCTTTAACAGTACGGTGTTCCTATTACTCAAGTGTGAAGAAAATAAAACAGAAAGAGTAAATCTTCATGCTTCAAAGTCTTCAAAATGATTTTCTTCAGAACACACCGAATTCCTCAATTTCAGTATCTTCATGAGGAATATCAATTTCATCGCGGATTCTTCGCGATTCAATTCTTCAGCTTCAGACCAATTTCTTCAACCGAAGATATACATTTTTAGGGGTCGATATTCATCAAATATCTCAAACTCCTCAGTGACTTATAGATCCTGTGTACACTCATAAACACATTAGATACTTAACCTATAAGTCTCCAAACCACCAAAATCACTAAGGGGCACTAGATGCACTTACAATCTCCCCCTTTTTGGTGGTTGATGACAATTAGGTTAAGTCTTCAACAGGGATCAAAAATATGAAATGTAAATACTCATTTGAGGAATTTGAAATCAAGATTCAGAGAGACTCCCCCTAAAGATGTGCATATCTTGAGGATTTTGCTTTTCACAGCAAAAGCACATTGATGATATATATCATGGAGATCTCCCCGTGAGTCTTGTAAATCATGCATACATGTAACATATCGTATGAAGAAAATGAAGATGCATGATGACAAATGGTATCTGACGAATTCCAGCATGTGTGCATTAAAACTTGAGGAATAAGCATGCGAAGAAAAACGTTCAAAAGCGTCAGAGTACCATCGGGCTTAAGTTACAACTCATTACATAAAAACTTGAGAAGAGCCAAGAGTTTGTAACTTCAATATAGTTCATAAGCCCCAAAATATCTCGCTTGAAGACTAACTCTCAAGTTTCTCCCCCTTTGTCATCAAGTGACAAAAAGGGACAAATTGAGGACTAACGCTCGTGAAGACTTCACTTCTTGGCGGTTGATGAAGAGGCGTGATGCTTCTTGGGAGTAGTCTTCTTCCTTGGACCGGTAGCAGTGTCGAGCTGTTCTTCATCAGTTTCAGTAGTGCGGAATGAAGAAAAGGAACTGTCTTCAAGGTCTGGAACTGGGATGGGCCTGAACTTCTTCTTGGGAGGCCACGACCAGTCAAAGTCTCGCTCAAAGTCCATTTCTTCAAGCTCTGTCTGAGTCTTCAGATGTGCAAGTGTAGCCCAGGTGCGATCAAAAACCTCATGCAGATAGTGATGGTTAAGCTTCACAGAGTTCTGTGTTTCAGTGAGGGTTTTCACAATGGCGCCAAACTGGCGTTTGACCCACTTGTGATTGCGATCCACCTTCTGGTGAAGACTGACGAGGAGCTCTCTTGTATTCATCACGAGAGGAGGAACGGGGCTTGCCGGGCGAGTCTCAATATCATCCCATGAAGAATAAGCTTCTGGCTCTTTGAACTGGCCATCAAGGGGCCTACTGCCTTCATCAATCATTGACTTGCCCTTTCCTTCAGTGGGCTCGAAAGTCTTCTTAAGGACCCGGATTGGAGGCATATAACCAACATGGTTTTAGAAATCAGCATGGAAGTTGATGCATGTGCTTGTCCTGATGAATCTCATGATCCATGGGGCATATATCTTGTGATCAAATGGACACATAGCATTGTCGGCCAAAGTCCTCAAGAAGAAATCATGGATGTTGATAGGAATACCATGGATGATGTTGAAGAGGATATTCTTCATGATGCCTACGACATCTTCTTCATCATCATGGCCTTTGATCGGCGCGAGCACACTGCAGAGGATTCTGTAGATAGACCTTGATGTATATTTGAGCTCGTGGACGAGAAAGGTTTTTCTCGGTGATTGTCCTTCAGCCAAAGGCTTCATGAGGACTTCCATCATCCCGTTGGGTAGCTCACGCTCACCGTAAAGCTTCACAGCCTCCACAGAGGAATTGATACGGGCAGTTCACAGAGGAGCTCAGTAGCAGGAGCCTTGTAGTGAGTGTTTGTGTCATCCAGTCAAACACCCAGGTGTTAATGTCTTCAAGATCGCCAGATATGTGAAGATTGGCATAAAACTGAAGAATGAGCTCACTGTTCCAATCAGAGATGTCGGAGCACATTGGCAGCAGACCAACGTCATGGAGTACATTGAGGACTGGAGCTAGGCACGGTATTACTTTAAGTTCAACGTGAGGAATATGCCTGTGCTAGAATATCTTGTTTCTTCCACACAGCACAGAGGCATAGTAATTCAGTTGTGTCCTCGTCCAAAACTTCAGATGCCTCATTTGAGGCTTGTCATAGGGATTCTGTCCAATGAAGTACATGCGCTCTTCAAAGAAATTCTCCTTTTGAAACTGTGGTCGCTTGGAGAATGGTTTACGCTGAACTGGCTGAACATTTTGCTGAGGAACAGGAGGGGAGACAACAATTGCAGTCTCGGGGTTGAGCACGACGAAGGCATTGTCTTGATCAGGTGCATTTTCCTCAGCATTGTCCTCAGGGTGAGGAATTTCATCAGCTGGGGCTTCAGGCTGAGGAGCTTGCTCTTGCTGGGCATCAGGCTGAGGAGCTTGCTCTGGTTGGGCATCAGGCTGAGGAATTTGCTCTGGTTGTGCATCAGGCTGAGGAATAGGGTCATCTTGCTCAGGTGGAGGAGTTGGGTCAGCCTGTTCCTCATCTTGAGGATTTTGCTCAGGACTTTGAATTTTATCAGCTTGAGGAATTTCACTTTGCTCTTCCTCAGCTGGCTTGGTGACAGAGGCAGTTTCATCAGCTGGTGCAGCTGATCCTTGTGCAGTGTCTTTCTGAGGAATGGAGGGCTGAGGACTGTCGTCAATACGAATTTCTTCGTCAGTGTGTTCCTCAGATGCGGCATCCTTTATTTCCTCATCTGTCCCTTTCGCTTGGTCATCAAGGATGACCGTTTCATAAGACAGAACGACATTTAGGGGCACATGGTCCAGTGGAGTATTATCTTTAAGCGCTTTGAGGCGCTTGGCCTTTGTTTCTTCTTCTGCTGAGGAGGCCTTTCTCTTTTTGGCTTCCTTCTCAGCAGCCCTGGTTTTCTTCACGTCTGATGCAGACGGAGTCATCTTCTCCACCTTTGAAGCTTTTGGTGAAGGGGTTCTCTCGACTGATTCTTCAGCTGGCTTTGAGGAACCAGCTGGAGCAGAGTCATCAGCTTGCTTTGATGAAGCAGATGGTTCAGGGGCAGTCTCACGAGTTGTAGCAGGTTCATCAGCTGGATTTTCCATGGTGATTTCTTCAATAGCCGGTACATCCACACGGCTTTCTTGGTGTATTTCCTCAGCTTGAGGAGATTCATCAGCTGGCTCTTCAATCAAGGGCTGAGGAGTTGGTGTTGGACGTGCAGCCTTCTTGTTGTAGTCATCAACAGCTTTAGTGGCCAGCTTGATGAAATTGCTCTTGATACTCTGACGATCTGACCGCTTGGAGTACTTATCAGTCAAATTCTTCAACTCAGCCTATGTTGACACCAGTGCATAAGGCGTCAAGCTGAGGAGATTCTGCTTGAGGAATTTCTCCTTTTTAAGCTTCGCAACCTTGGCCTGCTTGGCTTGCTGTTCTTTCCACTTGGCTTCATTGATGAATGTGGCCACCATGTGGCTGATGCCAGGGGGAAGTTTCAAATCATCAAGCGGAGTGTTTGGGTCCTCATACCAGATGTTTATGTAGTCTAGGAGGACCTTGGGGTCCATGGCCAGAGGAATGGCGCTTCCTGATGCTTGAGCTACCCTTTCCTGCTTGTTTCTGATTATCGCATGTAGGGTTTGATCATCATATTCATCACTGCCCTCTGATGCAGACGGGACTGTGATGATTTTGCTGGGGCTTGTCAGAGTTGCTCTTTCAGCAGACACCTGAGTCTTCAGAGGAGGTGGTGAAGACTTTATCTCCGAGCTGGTTGCAGCCGGGAGTGAGGAGCTGGGGGTGGCGGTCAGTGGCTTCATGACCGGCTTCTGTACTCGTATCTCTTGAGGCTTTGGTGGTGGTGCTGAGGATTTTGGAGCTGAGGGTTTTGGCGCTGAGGGTTTTGTAACTAATGCCTAAGCAGACTTCTCTTGAGGCTTTGGAGCCCTTGGTTTTGACGGCACAGACTGTGGTTGAGGAATTGCTGAACCACAGGTCTCAGCGGTAGAGGAAGTAACTGCAGTTGAGGCAACAACTGAGGATTCATTGAATTTCCTCACTGCAGCATCTGCCTGCTTCTTGAGCTTAGCCAAATGCTTGTCCTTCTCATCCGGATAATCATCAATGATCTTCAGGCCTGAGGGATGTGCTACTTGATGAGCCTCAAGTGGGGCCCGTTTGCCAGGAGGCTTCAGGGCGAATTTCTTCGCATACTTGGGAGTTACAAACCTGTATTCCTTCCATTCCTTAGCCCATCGGCGTTCTATCTTCTGCAGCCGAATCTTTCTCTTGGACATTGTTTCATTTTCATCAGGTGTGCAATAGTCCAAGTAAATATCCTCAGGGATATCCAAAGTTGTGTTCTGCTCAAGTTTCTTTCCTCCCTTCTGCTTTCTGTCATCCTCCATTTTCTTCAGCTGAGGATTTTGCTGATGAGATTGAACTCTTGAGGATACTGATGAGACTTGAAGATTTTCTTCAAGAAACGCTGCAAATGAGTTAATGTGATGAGAACCGAGAGATTCATCAGCTGACATGTGTGTACCCGTGAACAGAGTATAGTTGCGAGGAATTAGGAGAGGTCATATGCGTTCTCAGATTTGAAGAAAATGAAAAAGTTTGACAGTTAAGGAATTTAACCAGTGGTTGAGGAATTTGCCTAAGCATACTGTTCTTGGGTTCCAGAGTTGTACAGATCCGAAAATTTGCACAATTGAGGAATCTCGTGAAAATCTTAGATGCTTAGTGAAGTTCACCAATGGTGTGGTGATAGGCAGTGTTTGAGGAATCAAGTGCATATCGATTCTTGAGGAAAAACAGATTTCACATAGGAGATGTAAAATAGTAGATCTAACTTGCTGTAAAAATGGGATTTTTTATTTACCCTTGAAGGCGCGCACGAAGAACACAGAAAAGTTGTGTAGATAAGCTCTTCGGTCGCGTGTCCAATGCGCCCTAACTCGGCGGCAGAGGACGTCTACGGCAGCGGCGGACGAAGATGGTCCGACTCCGGCGTGGTTCCGGCGACGGAGAAGTCAAGGCAGTGAAGCTCTTCTTCACCGGCGACGATACTTCCAGCGGTGGCGCTAGGGTTCGGTGCTTTTTGCTATAGCAGGAGAGCGATGGGGCGAAGAAGTGTTTGCCGAGGGGGATAAGGACATATTTATAGCCAAACAGTTACTGTTGATGCGAAGAATTCGGACCAAACAGCCCCTGCCTCTACGTCTCCGCAAGACACGTGTAGTTCCCGAGCAAGATGGTGGAGATAGTGGAGATCGTGGTTATCCGAACGTGGGAAGTGGGGTTCAGTTACTGTGCATTAAAGAAACAATTTTTGAAGTTTTGAGGATTTTTGTTACAGAATCATCAGCTGACAAGGATGCAGCGAGGATTTTGAACAAAGTTTCAAGTAGAACGCATATGAAGAATCGAATAGACTGGATGAGAACAGCATAGAGGGAAAGTAGGGTCCGATGACATTCACTTAGAAGAAATATCAACCTGAAGAAATAGCTATAAGTGAATGTAGTTGAGGACTTGAAATCACAGTCTATCTAGTCAAACGAAAGTCATCAAGTGTTTTTGAGGATTTGAGTAACTTGAGGATTTTGTGATAAATCGTCACAATGAAGAACAACTGTTTTGAAGAAAAACACATTTTGAGGAAATGGAACATCTGAAGAAAAACAACTTGAGGAATTTCATGTTGGGCGGTGGCGTGACCCACCATATAAGAATATTGATTACAGACGCCGCGTACAATTGTCGTAGGGCCCTGAGAATCAATTTCTTCGTTGATTTCTTCACATTCAGAGTGATATTCTTCATTAGTTGAAGAAAATCGATTCATCATGTGTTGCACATCTAAGTCATCAATTTTGCATAAGTGTTAGGATGTGTGCATGTTTTCACAAAACATTTGAACATTCTAAGATATTTAGCTCACACCGCAACTTGCAAAACCTTTTCTCATCCAAGGGCTTAGTGAAGATATCTGCCAGTTGATCATCAGTCTTCACATGGTTGATGAGGATATTGCCCTTGAGGACATGGTCCTGAAGAAAATGATGACGACTCTGGATGTGCTTGGTCTTTGAGTGTTGTACTGGGTTGTATGCAATCTTGATTGCACTCTCATTGTCGCAGTAGAGAGGCACATTCTTCATTTTGATGATGTGGTCCTTGAGGGTTTGCTTCATCCATAGTAATTGAGCACAGCATGAACCAGCATCAATGTACTTAGCTTCGGCAGTGGAGAGTGATACGCAGTTCTGCTTCTTTGAGGACCAGCAAACCGAGGAAATGACATGTACCAGAAGTTGACTTACGATCCACACGATCACCAGCATAGTCAGAATCAGAATATCCTACCATATGAAGATTTGAGCCCTTGGGATACCATAATCCTATTGTTGGTGTGTGAGCTAAGTATCGAAGAATATGCTTCACAGCCATATGGTGTGATTCCTTCGGTTTTGCTTGAAAACGTGCACACATGCAAACACTAAGCATTATATCTGGCCTAGATGCACATAGATACAATAAAGAGCCAATCATAGAGCGATATACCTGCTGATCGAAATCTTTACCATTTTCATCAGTGCCGTGGTGGCCGTTGGTAGGCATTGGAGTCTTGTCACCATTGCATTCATGCATGTCGAATTTCCTCAGAACATCCTTGAGGTATTTCTCCTGTGGTATGAAGATTCCATTGCGTTGTTGACGAATTTGAAGGCCTAAGAAGAATTTCAGCTCCCCCATCATAGACATCTTATATTCTCCACTCATCCTGTAAGCAACTTCATCACTGTATCGTTTGTCAGTACAGCCAAATATGATATCATCAACTTATATTTGACACACAAATAGCTCATTATCATAGGATTTAGTGAAAAGAGTTGGATTGAGTGAACCAGGTTTGAAGCCTTTCTTCATGAGGAATTCCTTCAATGTATCATACCATGCCCGAGGGGCTTGCTTGAGACCATAGAGAACCTTTTTGAGTCTGAAGACTTTGTCTGGATTCTTTGGATCCTCAAAACCTGGGGGATGAGCAACATATACTTCTTCCTCAAGCTTACCATTGAGGAATGCACTTTTCACATCCATTAGATATAAGATGATGTTATGATGATTAGCATAAGCAAGTAGTATTCGATTAGCTTCAAGTCTAGCAACAGGTGCAAAAGTTTCATCGAAATCTATTCCTTCAACCTGGGTGTAGCCTTGGGCTACAAGTCGTGCCTTGTTCCTCACCACTTGACCATCCTCATCTTGCTTGTTCCGGAAAATCCACTTGGTGCCGATGATGTTGTGCTTGTGAGGATCTGGTCGTTTGACGAGCTCCCATACATCATTCAGCTTGAATTGAAGAAGTTCGTCTTGCATAGCTTGGATCCACTCCGGTTCTAGAAAAGCCTCAGCAACTTTTGAGGGTTCTGTGATGGATACAAAGGAAAAATGCCCACAAAAGTTAACTAAGTGTGAAGCTTTTGAGCGAGTGAGAGGACCTGGCGCGTTGAATGATGTTGAGGATTTTGTCAAGTTCTACTTCATTTGCAATCCTCGGATGAGCTGGTTGAGGATTTCGTCTGGGTTGAGGAAGTGGTTCTGGTGCAATTTCCTCAGGAGCATCTTCTTGATTTTCATCAGTGATGGGGATCGTTTCTTCACCAATTTCCTCAGTGGGGACAATGTCTTCAGTTGGTTTGAGCTTTATTGCTTCCTCAGGAGATAGCTTATCTGGATCAGAAGGCAATTGCTCTCTTTGCGAGCCATTAGTTTCATCGAACTGCACATCTACAGTCTCAACAACTTTGTTGTGATAGTTGTTGAAGACTCTGTAGGTGTGCGAGTCCTTTCCATAACCGAGCATAAAACCTTCATGTGCCTTAGGTGCAAATTTTGAGCTATGGTGAGGATCTCTAATCCAACATTTTGCACCGAAGACTTTGAAATAACTTACATTGGGTTTCTTCTCAGTGAGGAGTTCATACGAGGTTTTCTTGAGGAATTTGTGAAGATATACCCTGTTGATGATATGGCATGCAGTGTTGATTGATTCGGGCCAAAAACGACGAGGAGTCTGATATTCTTCAAGCATAGTTCTTGCCATCTCAACCAGAGTCCTGTTCTTCCTTTCGACGACACCATTCTGCTGAGGAGTATAAGGACCAGATAATTCGTGAGTAATACCAAGTTCATCAAGATAATCATCAAGACCAGTGTTTTTGAACTATGTTCCATTATCACTCCTGATACGTTTGATCTTGATGCCAAAGTTCGTCGAGGCCCTTGAAGAAATTGTTTGAAGATTTCCTGCACTTCAGTTTTATACACTATGATATGCACCCATGTATATCTGGAATAGTCATCAACTATGACGAAGGCATATAAACATGTTGCATCGGTTAGTGTGGCATAGTGAGTAGGTCCAAATAGATCCATATGAAGCAATTTGAATGGACGTGTAGTGGTCATGATAGTCTTCGAGGGATGCTTGGATCTGGTCATTTTCCCAGATTCACATGCACCGCAGAGATGATCCTTGAGGAATTTGACTGATTCGATGCCGATGACATGCTTATTCTTCGCAAACGTGTGCAAATTCCTCATGCCTGCATGACCTAGTCTTCAGTGCCACAGCCATCCTTCTGAGGTTTTTGCTAGTAAGCAAGTGGCTGGTTGAGGATCTGTAGAGAAATCAACAATGTACAAATCCCCTCTTCTTACACCTTCGAAGACTTTGGATCTGTCAGATTCGATGATGACTACACATCTATATCTACCAAAGATAACAATCGTATCAAGATCACAAAGCATCGAGACTGACATGAGGTTAAAACCAAGGGATTCAACAAGCATCACTTTGTCCATATGCCTATCCCTGGAAATAGCAACTTTGCCAAGTCCCAATACCTTGCTTTTACCTTTGTCAGCATATGTGATTTGCTTTAGAGGTGATGGAGTTAGTGGCATATTCATCAGCAGGCTTTTATCACCGGTCATGTGATGTGTGCAGCCACTATCAATAACCCACTCAGTATTCTTGGGTTTGTCATCCTGCAGATGAATTAGTACATCTTACCATCTCATATGCTTCAGATTTGAAGAATATGATATCAATTTCATCAGATAAGAATTTCATCACAACAGAATTATAAGGACGTGTGAAATATTTCTATTTCATCAATATTAGCTTGCGTCCTATCAAGCGTTTCCTCAGGTCTCCAGCAAATTCTTCAGATGATGATTTTCATCTGGAGACCTGTCCTACAGAAGTGATTAGTTCGATTTCTTCACCACCCACATCTGAAGGGGTGGTAAAGCATTCATCATCCTGCGAACACCATATGAGAAAGGTGGCATTGAAGCTAATGCACTTCTCTTAACAGTAGGGGGGTTAAAGTACTCATATGAATATGCAGAGAATTGGTTTGAGGATTTATGAACATAATGATTTGAAGAGTAACACTCATATTCATATTCCTTGTAGTTTCCCTACATGTTAGACGCATTAGCACGGGTACGAGCATAATTTTGACCAGTTGAGGATTTTGATCCTCTTGAAGACTTTGGTCCTCCTAAGGAATTTGATCTGGGGTTCAGATTCTTCATCGGTGGTGTCATGAGGACATTCACCTGAAGATTTTCAAGACAGCTTTTGGGAACCCAGATTTTCCTCAAGGGAGGACCATTCTTGCACTTAGTTCCAACATATCGAACAAATACTTCACCAGACTGATTTTTGAACAGTTTATAGTTGGAGTCAAATGAGTCATCTAAGGAATAGGATAATTCACATGAAAAGCCAGTTAGATTGGATGGATCAAAAGGAGGCCCAGTAGCAGCAACCCATGAGGTTTTGGGATACTTCTCAGGTTTCCAATAAGATCCATCAGCATTTAATTTCCTCTCAAAGGCAATTCCTTCTTTCCTCGGGTTCCTGTTCAAGATCTGCTTTTTGAGCACATCACAAAGGGTTTGATATCCTTTGAGACTTTTGTATATGCCTGTCACATACAATTCCTTCAACCCTGCATTTTCATCAATAACATTTGTGTTTTCCTCAAGTGAGGAAATAGACACTACAGGTGCAGTTGAAGAATTTGTAGCAATAGAAGCATTTGATGATTCTGGTGAAGAATTAGCAGTTTCGCGTTCAATGCATTTAAGACATGGAGGAATGCATTCAACTTGAGCAGCGCAGATCTGTTGAGCTAGTAATGAATCATTTTCCATACGAATATCATCATGAGACATCCTCAGCTTCTCTAGATCAAGCTTCCTTGGAAGAAATTCATAGGAAAGTTTCTCATGATCAGCGAGGAGTGTATCATAACGATCTTGAAGATTATCAAATCTAGACTGAAGACTTTTCACATCTTCAGTGAGGATTTGGGTAAGGTTCATTTCATCATTCAACAGTTCATCACTTCTGTCTAGCAGTTTCTGAAGCTTTTCCAGAGCAGATTGTTGTTTAGTGGCAATGATAGCAAGTTTACTGTAACTGGGTTTTTTATAATCATTAGGTTCACAGTCACTTGAATCAGAGGAGGAAGCATCATTCGGTACCTTTGAACCTTTTGCCATGAAGCAATAGGTTGGAGCGAAGTCATCAGCATAGTCATGAGTGTGGATAGTGTTATCATCTTCTTCAAGGTTGAAGATTGACTTGCTGACGAAAGTGGTTGCCAGTGCAAGACTAGCCTATCCGGATTCTGAGTCTTCATTAGAACCCTCTTCTTCATCACATTCCTCTGATTCTGCCTCGGAATCCATTTCCTTACCAATAAGTGCCCGAGCCTTTCTGAAACTAGTCTTCTTGTGCGATGAGGGCTTTGAAGATGAGGATTTTGAAGATTTCTTCTTCTTCTTCGAGTCATCAGAACGGTCATCCTTGTATTTCTTCTTCTTTGATTCCTTTCCCCAACAGGGACAGTCAGCAATGTAATGGCCTGATTTCTTGCGTTTGTGGCAACTTCTTTTCTTGTAGTCCTCAGATGAAGATTCTGATTTCCTCATGTCTCTTCTTGAAGATTTATCGAACTGGCCACGTCGTGTAAACCTCTGGAATTTCCTCACGAGCATTGCAAGCTCTTGTCCAAATTCTTCAGGATCACCAATGCTGTCATCCGAATCTTCTTCTTCAGATGAGGAAATTGCTCTAGCCTTCAGGGCACGTGGTCTAGAATAGCTTGGTCCATATAGATCTTTCTTTTCTTCTAGATGGAATTCATGAGTATTGAGCCTTTCGAGTATATCAGCTGGATCAAGCATCTTGTAGTCTGGTCTTTCTTGAATCATCAGAACTAAAGTATCAAATGAAGAGTCCAAAGATCTCAGCAGCTTCTTCACAACTTCGTGATCAGTAATGTCTCGAGCTCCCAGTGCTTGCAGTTCATTTGATATGTCAGTAAGGCGATCAAAGGTGTCTTGGAAGCTTTCATTGTCATGCCTCTTGAAGCGATTGAAGAGATTGCGCAGAATATCAACACGAGAGTCACGCTGGGTTGATACTCCTTCATTTACTTTGCATAGTCTCTCCGAGATCAGTGTTGCAGAGCCCAAAGCACTCACTCTTCCAAACTGGCCTGGGCTCAGATGGCCACAGATGATATTCTTCGCTTGAGAATCGAGTTGCTTGAATTTATTCACATCAGCAGCAGAGACACTAGCACAGATGATGGGGATGCCATGTTCCACAATATACCAGAGATCATTATCAATAGCTTGTAGATGCATTTGCATCTTGTTCTTCCAGAAGGGAAAGTTCTTTCCTTCGAAGGTAGGACATGCTGCAGTCACCTTAAACATGCCTGCAGACGACATAACTAAAACTCCAGGTGGTTAAACCAAAATCACATAGAACAAGGGAGTACCTTGCTCTGATACCAATTGAAAGTGCGTTATATCGACTAGAGGGGGGTGAATAGGAGATTTTTAGAATTTCATCACTCAGAAATTCCTTTTGAGTAAATTCCTCACTGATGACTAACTTACAGCGGAAACAGTAAAGGATCAGAAGTGCGAAGTTTCACAACAGCAGTTTTTCAGAGTGAGGAATGTGAAAACAGATTGCACAGTGATCAGGCACGCAGAAAACAGATGAGGATTAACTAGCGTGAAGAATTTGGGGTTGAGGAATTTCAGAGAAAGTCTTCAGCAAATTCTTCAAACAGTAGCAGTGAAAGTCATCAACACATAATCTGAGGAAAGTAAAGAGTTGAGGAATTAGAACCCGTTTCACAGCGAAGACAGTAGTTGATGACCCAGTTCCAACTGCTGTGATAGTCGTACATCTGGTTTGGAGCGGCTTGGTATTGAAACCAAAAGACACAAAGTGTCAGGACCCCGATCCTAAGCCATAGGAATCCCGCCTGTAACACATCGCATCCCTTTGCGGTCTCACGCACGGTTAACCCCACGGCTGCAGCCTTACCTTAGCCAGGACCGTTTGCGTCTTTTGACTCACGTATGCAACTGTGTCGCTAGCATTCCAATGTGAAAGAACCCGGATCGACAAGTCTAGTCATAAACCAAAGTGGCAGTACCGCACAGGGACAGGCATACATGACCCAACAAAGCAGGTGTCGGTCACCAGCGAATGTAGACGAGTCGTAGCAAGCTACAAGGACTCCATTACATCGCGTGACATTTCCCCAAAGGGGACAGACACAGCAGCTAAGAAGGACACATGTCGGTCAACCAATGTGTCCGGAGCAGTAGCGAGCTACCATGGCTCGTTGGATCACAAAGGGGCATTTCCCTGTAAGGAGTGCTACTAAAGTTTACGGCTAGGTAATCGAACCCCATACATATCAAGTACGACACACGTATGCATGGCATACCGATATGTATAGATACATCGATGGCATCACAACATAACCATAAACATACAAGCTTTATTTAAGTGGCTCGGAAGAGCCACACACATAATATTACACAGTAAGGGTCTCACGACCCATAATAACAGTCATTCAGTTACAAGCCAGCGGAAGTGTTTAAAACTGTCTGAGTACAAACAGGTGCAACTAGAAGGCACATGGCCTGACTATACTACAGACCCAACCTAGGGCCAGATCATAGCTGGGACACCAGCTACTCGTCGTCGTCGATGTCTATGAAGAACCCTCCATTAGGGTCATTAGCAACCTCTGCAACATTTATTAAGCAAACATGAGTACAGAGGTACTCAGCAAGACTTTAGGATAACTAACTACTCATGCAATGTATCAATAAGGTGTGGTGGGGTTTCATGCGGAAAGCCAGCATTTGACTCGTGGCTAGACAACTTGCATTTTTAAATAATTTTGACAACTTGATTCCTCGCACACGAGTCCACTAACACCACCACAATACACCATCGTGGAATCATTCCGTCTCCATACGGAAATGCTGTCCATGACACTCACGCTTATCTTAACAATTTTATGAGTAGCCATTGAAGTTATCTATGAACAACATATGTCTCCAAGTAGTCCATATCCGCGGACGCGGCTATTCGAATAGTTTATAACCCTGCAGGGGTGTACTTCGTCACACACGCTCTCGCCACTTATCGCCATGTGCACGTCATGCACCTCGGCAACCTTCAAGCGGAAGCCCAGCGAGGGAGTCGGCCACGACCGTTAACCACATTAGTACCTAGTCCAGGTTTATCGCCTATCTGAGAGTAACCCGTACGGAAGTCCGGCCGAGGTTTCCGCCATGGCCTCAAACGATGTGCGCAGGGTTCCCAAGCCCACCATCCAGGTGCCACTTGGTACACCATGCCACTGCCTACCGCATCACAGCCCACCTCTCAGGTCAGCGCTATGCACGGCCTCCAGCATGACTATAAACACCAGAAACTACTTGCAACTCCTGGACTGAATACTAAGCGATTAATAAGTTGAGAGGGTCAATTAAGTATCCCAACGTGTGGTAGTATCTAGTCTTGGATTACATACACGGAACTCAGTTCCTAAGGACGGTTCCAATGAAACAACCCGCCATGTACTCCTACACAGCCTTTCACCGGTACCTTTACCAAATCAGGTTCAACACACAACCTTTGCTTACTGAACACATTCTCACAATTCTGTTCATCTCCCAGATGACAGACCATACACAACTCTAAGCATAGCATGCATAGCAGGATAAGGCACATCATGGCTCAAGCAACTACCAGGTATGCTAGGTTGCAAGGTTCAGCTATTTACTGTGACAAGGATAGGTCATGCAAAGGAAGTGGGTTCAACTAACATGGCAAAAGCATTTGAAGCATTTGATCCTAATGCAATAAGTAAGTGCAGGAGCAAGAACATGGGATTTATCGGGATGATCAAAAATGGTTGCTTGCCTTGTTGCTCCGAGGAGTGACAATATCCGTCAGACGGATATTTGGTGGAATCCGAGGGAGCGGAGCCTACCGAAAGGAATGACAACAATCAATATCAAACATATGCAATCAAGATGATGCATGAGCATGGCATGAGAATGCAAGATGGTAAACTATTATAGCTAACACGTATTAGGTTTGAAGTTGATTTGAATCAAATTCAAATACCACTTCAAACAAGGTATTCTCGGGTACCATTTTAATTGATTCGACCTGATGCTCAGATCAACTTGCTTTTAACATGCATGGGATGACATGTTAGGTTGCTCGTTTGTAATTAGGACAGTGTTTGATCATGTCATTTATAGTGAAATTTAAATATTTTCCAAATTCCATCTACAAAGTATTTATAGGAATTAACTTATTCATTAATCTACATGTTTGGGTTCTGTAACATTTTCAAACATGTTTGCAAATGACATATTCAGATTCCTTGAATTTTTATGATACTTTTTCATATATAAATTATTTTCATTGGACTTATAGATTATTTTCTATGATTTTCAGAAGTTTTAGGCATTTTCTGGAATTATTTAAAATCCAGAAATGCATTTACTGCATCAGCCATGCGTCAGCATGACCTCAGCAGGTCAAAGGCGCCAGCCCAGGTCAAACCTGGCGGCTGGGCCCACATGTAAGTGACTCTGGTTTACTGATTTTGTTTCAGATTTAAAACTTTACTAATTAAACGCGTGGGGCCTCATGTCAGTGCCTCATTAGGCTAGTTAGTCAGGGAGGTTAGCGCTAATGACGGCCACGTCATCCTGCCGGAGAGCTGCCGGCGACGACCACATCCGACGGCAGCATCTCGCCGGAATCGGCAAACGGCGACGGTTGGACGCGCGGAGACCACCAGGAAGTAGCTCGCATTGGGCCGCATCCATTCCCGTGGGTTTGAGGGCGAGGGGGTCGCCGGAGACGACAGGGACAGCGATGGAGCGGCGGCCCGTGCTCGGCAAGATGGGGTCGAGGCCAGGGATGCGAGGGGGAAGAATTGGGGGTGGCTACAGGTTCCTGGGAGCTCCCTGAGCACGCTGATGTGCTCAGCAGCGACGCTCGGAGGGGCGCTAGCCACGGGGGCGCCATGGCCGGTGGAAGGAGCTCGGGCTCCATGGCGGGAGGAGGCTAGAGGAAGGGGGGCTCGATGGAAAGAGAGGGGAAAGGAAGAAGAGCTCACGGCGGATCCAGGGAGGTAGGCGGCTGGCTCGAGGATGACCTGTGGCCGGCGGATCGAGGTCGACTTCCGGTGGCCTTCGGTGGTCTTGGTGTGGGGAGACAGACGCGAGAGAAAGATCCGGGGGGAGGAATGAGGAGGAGAGGATTGGGACGGCTCTCCCAAGCTTATCCTAGCCACCAGGTCGGCGGGGAGGCCAGGCAGGCAGGAGGCATGGCGCCCCTGGCCATGCGCCGTGGCGAGCTTCTCCTCTGCCTTCTGGCAGGAGGAAGAAGACGCCTGAGCCCCTGGTGGCTGGGCCAGGCGACTGATAGAGGTATGCTCTTCTTTCTCTTATTTCTTTTCTGTTTTTTTTTATTTGCTAACTAATTGATTTGCTGTTTATTTCAGCTCCAAAATAGTTTGTAAAAACTATGTTGAACACCCCAGAATATTTGTTGGAATATTTCCAACCATTCCTAAAGTTTTCAGCATTTTTGAAAGCTTAAAGTTTCTGATTTAAAACTTGAAACCAGTAGCTTTTGCATTTATTTAAAAATGCCAAAAGTGTTATGAACATGGTTTTCTTCATTGCTTATTTGCTTCCATGATTTATCAACAAAGTTGAACTTTTCTTAAGGCCATTTTGGGTTCATTGATTTTAACTAGTTTGAAATTTCCTTTAATTTGAGAGGTGGCTAGGGTTTGTTGAGTTTTCCTTCACCACTTACTTTGTTCTTGTTGAAAATTTCCTAGATGCAACGCAAAGAAAACATGAGCACAAAGCTAACTTGATTAAGGTGTCAGGGATGTGACACAAAGTCCCGGGACACACAGTCCCTACCGTGTTCTCCTTGCGCTAAGAACACATAGTCCTCACCCAACACTCGTGGTAACTCTTCAGGGCAGACTTCCAAACCCTCACAAACTTGGTCACCCGGCGATCCACAATTGACTGTTGGAAAGCTCTAGACCATGACGCCTAACCGTCAGGAGGATGCACAGTCCTCAAAGGTAAAAGGCTTCAGTCCCACACAGGAACAACTTCTTCAGTGATGCTCAATCACTAGGTTTGGTTTGTGGTTTTGGTGTATGGGGTATTTCCTCACTGATGAATTACTCTCGAGGACTTTGAGGAATTGGGTTGCTCTTATGACAAGTGTCAGTTTTTGACGGAGCAGCCAACCAGCTAATGGTTGTGGGGCGCAGCTATTTATAGCCTGGGAGCATCCCAACATGATTTGACACTAATGCCCTTAAATAATATGACCGTTGGTGTGGATAAGACCAATGACTTGGCGTGGCTATCGAAACGATCGGAACCCTCAACTGTGAGAGTCCTCATGTCACTCATATTCCTCACTTTGAGGCTTTTGGTAGAATTAGGCTTGGGTTGAGCATCATGAGGAAATTCATTCCAAAGTGTAACTTCGACCCCCTTTAACAGTACGGTGTTCCTATTACTCAAGTGTGAAGAAAATAAAATAGAAAGAGTAAATCTTCATGCTTCAAAGTCTTCAAAATGATTTTCTTCAGAACACACCGAATTCCTCAATTTCAGTATCTTCATGAGGAATATCAATTTCATCGCAGATTCTTCGCGATTCAATTCTTCAGCTTCAGACCAATTTCTTCAACCGAAGATATACATTTTTAGGGGTCTATATTCATCAAATATCTCAAACTCCTCAGTGACTTATAGATCATGTGTACACTCATAAACACATTAGATACTTAACCTATAAGTCTTCAAACCACCAAAATCACTAAGGGTCACTAGATGCACTTACAATCTCCCCCTTTTTGGTGGTTGATGACAATTAGGTTAAGTCTTCAACAGGGATCAAAAATATGAAATGTAAATACTCATTTGAGGAATTTGAAATCAAGATTCAGAGAGACTCCCCCTAAAGATGTGCATATCTTGAGGATTTTGCTTTTCACAGCAAAAGCACATTGATGATATATATCATGGAGATCTCCCCCTGAGTCTTGTAAATCATGCATACATGTAACATGTCGTATGAAGAAAATGAAGATGCATGATGACAAATGGTATCTGACGAATTCCAGCATGCGTGCATTAAAACTTGAGGAATAAGCATGCGAAGAAAAACGTTCAAAAGCGTCAGAGTACCATCGGGCTTAAGTTACAACTCATTACATAAAAACTTCAGAAGAGCCAAGAGTTTGTAACTTAAATATAGTTCATAAGCCCCAAAATATCTCGCTTGAAGACTAACTCTCAAGTTTCTCCCCCTTTGTCATCAAGTGACAAAAAGGGACAAACTGAGGACTAACGCTCGTGAAGACTTCACTTCTTGGCGGTTGATGAAGAGGCGTGATGCTTCTTGGGAGTAGTCTTCTTCCTTGGACCGGTAGCAGTGTCGAGCTGTTCTTCATCAGTTTCAGTAGTGCGGAATGAAGAAAAGGAACTGTCTTCAAGGTCTGGAACTGGGATGGGCCTGAACTTCTTCTTGGGAGGCCACAACCAGTCAAAGTCTCGCTCAAAGTCCATTTCTTCAAGCTCTGTCTGAGTCTTCAGATGTGCAAGTGTAGCCCAGGTGCAATCAGAAACCTCATGCAGATAGTGATGGTTAAGCTTCACAGAGTTCTGTGTTTCAGTGAGGGTTTTCACAATGGCGCCAAACTGGCGTTTGACCCACTTTTGATTGCGATCCACCTTCTGGTGAAGACTGAGGAGGAGCTCTCTTGTATTCATCACGCGAGGAGGAACGGGGCTTGCCGGGCGAGTCTCAGTATCATCCCATGAAGAATAAGCTTCTGGCTCTCTGAACTGGCCATCAAGGGGCCTACTGCCTTCATCAATCACTGACTTGCCTTTTCCTTCAATGGGCTCGAAAGTCTTCTTGAGGACCCGGATAGGAGGCATATAAGCCGCAGCAAGGGGGCTTGTGGGCACCCAGCTGGCCCTCTGGCTCCCCCCTTTTGCTATAAGAAGGGTTTTGTGCGGAAAAAAATCAGGAGGAGGATTTTGTGAGGATCCGCCGCTGCCACGAGGCGGAACTTGAGCAGAACCAATCTAGCGCTCCAGCAAGATGATCCTGCCGGGGAAATTTCCCTCCCAGAGGGGGAAATCGTCGCCATCGTCATCACCAACACTCCTCTCATCGGAGGGGACTCATCACCATCAACATCTTCATCAGCACCATCTCATCTCGAAACCCTAGTTCATCTCTTGTGACCAATCTCCATCTCGCGACTCCGATTGGTACTTGTAAGGTTGCTAGTAGTGTTAATTACTCTTTGTAGTTGATGCTAGTTGGATTACTTGGTGGAAGAGTTTATGTTCAGATCCTTGATTCTACTCATTACCTCTCTGGTCATGAATATTATTATGCTTTGTGAGTAGTTACTTTTGTTCCTGAGGACATAGGATAAGTCATGCTAATAGTAGTCATGTGAATTTGGTATTCGTTCGATATTTTGAAGTGTTGTATGTTGTTTTTCCTCTAGTGGTGTTATGTGAACGTCGACTACATAACACTTCACCATTATTTGGGCCTAGAGGAAGGCATTGGGAAGTAGTAAGTAGATGATGGGTTGCTAGAGTGACAGAAGCTTAAACCCTAGTTTATGCGTTGCTTCGTAAGGGGCTGATTTGGATCCACTAGTTTAATGCTATGGTTAGACTTTGTCTTAATTCTTCATTCGTAGTTGTGGATGCTTGCAAGAGGGGTTAATCATAAGTGGGATGCTTGTCCAAGTAAGGACAGTACCCAAGGGCCGGTCCACCCACATATCAAACTATCAAAGTAACTAACGCGAATCATATGAACATGATGAAAACTAGCATGACAGAAATTCCCGTGTGTCCTCGGCTGCGTTTTTCCTCCTATAAGACTTTGTCCAGGCTTGTCCCTTGCTATAAAAGGGATTGGGCCACTTTACTGCATCGTTGCTACTTTTTTTACTTGTTGCTTGCTACGAATCATCTCACCACACAACCACTTGTTACCGATAATTTGAGTGCTTGCTGATATTACCTTGCTGAAAAGCACTTTTCAGATCCTTCTGCTCCTCGTTGGGTTCGACAGGTACTATGCAGAGTTTTGCACACGTTCCCCACAAGATTTAATCGCCTCTGGTGGAGTCCTTGAACTTCAGGGTGTTTGAGAACCGGATGATCAAAACATGATCTTTCAACGGGTTCCTCTGAGCCCAGTCGGTGCCTGATACGTCTCCAACGTATCTATGATTTTTTATGGTTTCATGCTATTATCTTGTCAAACTTTGGATGCTTTGTATGCCTTTTATGTATTTTTGGGACTAACTTATTAACTCAGTGCCAAGTAACAGTTCCTGTTTTTTCCATGTTTTTGACCCCTTTGAGAGGAGGATTTTGAACGGAATCCAAACGGAATGAAACTGCCAAAAAGATTTTTTCCGAAACAGAAAAAGATCGGAAAGCTGGAGAATCAGGGTAGGGGCCCACCAGGGACCCCATAAGCCCTCATGGCGTGGCCAGGGGCCAGCGGCCCCCTGGCTTGTGGGCTCCCTGAGGCTCCTTTGCCCTAGGTTTTGCGCCTATATATTCCCTAAAGTTCCATAAAAAATCAGGAGATCATCGAAAGTACTTTTACGCCGCCGCAAGCTTCTGTCTCCGCAAGATCCCATCTAGGGCATGTTCTGGTGCCCTGCCGGAGGGGGGATTCGTATATGGAGGGCTTCTTCATCAAAACCATGACCTCTCCGATGATGCGTGAGTAGTTCACCATAGACCTACGGGTCCATAGCTAGTAGCTAGATGGCTTCTTCTCTCTCTTGGATCTTCAATACAAAGTTCTCCATGATCTTCATGGAGATCTATCCGATGTAATCTTCTTTTGTGGTGTGTTTGTCGAGATCCGATGAATTGTGGATTCATGGTCAGATTATCTATGAATCTTATTTGAGTTTCTTATGATCTCTATTATGCATTATTTCATATGCTTGTAATTCTCTTCGAGTTGTGGGTTTTGTTTGGCCAACTAGATCTATGATTCTTGCAATGGGAGAAGTGCTTGGTTTTGGGTTCATACCGTGCGGTGACCTCCCCTGGTGACAGAAGGGGTAGCGAGGCACGCATCGTGTTGTTGCCATCAAGGGTAAAAAGATGGGGTTTTCATCATTGGTTTGAGATTATCCCTCTACATCATGTCATCTTGCTTAAGGCGTTACTCTGTTCGTCATGAACTCAATACACTAGATGCATGCTGGATAGCGGTCGATGTGTGGAGTAATAGTAGTAGCTGCAGAAAGTATCGGTCTACTTGTCTCGGACGTGATGCCTATATGTATGATCATTGCCTTAGATATCGTCATGACTTTGCGTGGTTCTATCAATTGCTCGACAGTAATTTGTTCACCCACCGTGATATTTTCTATTTTCAGAGAAGCCTCTAGTGAACACTATGGCCCCCGGGTCTACTCCACACCATATTTTCAGCCTTACACTTTTTACTTTGTTGCACTTTCCACCTTCAGATCTCACTTTGCAAACAATCTTGAAGGGATTGACAACCCCTTTATAGCATTGGGTGCAAGATCTTTTGTGTTTGTGCAGGTACTCTGTACTTGATGAGATTTTCCTACTGGATTGATACCTTGTTTTTCAAACTGAGGGAAATACTTACTGCTCCTGTGCTCCATCACCCTTTCCTCTTCAAGGGAAAAACCAACGCAAGCTCAAGAGACGACAGAAGGATCTCTTGCACCATTGCCAGGGAAGGGCTTTTGTTGACGTAGCAGAAGAATTTCTGGCGCCGTTGTAAGGGAAGAACTTTTGCTGACGTAGCAGAAGAATTTCCGGCCCCGTTGCCGGGGAGGATCAAGTCATGAACTCATCCAAGTAAGTGTCGCAAACTCATCTCTTGCATTTACTTTGTTTGCCAGTTGCCTCTCGTTTTCCTCTCCCCCACTTCAGAATTTAACTTTTTCGTTTGCCTTTTACGTTCGCCTTTTCGTTCACCCTTTTTCTCGCTGGCTCTTTGTTCGCTTGTGTGCTTGCTTGCTTGCTGAAGTCACCATGAATGAAAACACCAAACGTTGTGACTTCTCGAATACTAATAATAATGATTTTATTAGTACTCCGATTGCTCCCGCCACTAGTGCGGAGTCATACAAAATCAATGCCGCTTTGTTGAATCTTGTTATGAAAGAGAAATTCTCTGGCCTTCCTAGTGAAGATGCCGCATCCCATCTCAATACCTTCATTGAGCTTTGCGATATGCAAAAAATAAAGATGTGGATAATGATGTGATTAAATTGAAGCCTTTTCCTTTCTCGTTGCAAGATCGCGCAAAAACTTGGTTTTCTTCTTTGCCCAAAAATAGTATTGATTCTTGGGATAAGTGCAAAGATGCTTATATTTCCAAGTATTTTCCGCCGGCTAAGATCATCTCTCTCCGTAATGATATCATGAATTTCAAGCAACTTGATCATGAACATGTTGCACAATCTTGGCAGAGAATGAAATTGATGATTAGGAATTGTCCTGCTCATGGCTTGAGTCTTTGGATGATTATACAAATCTTTTACGCTGGCTTGAATTTCGCTTCTAGAAATATATTGGACTCCGCTTCAGGTGGAACGTTCATGGAAATCACGTTAGGGGAGGCCACAAAGCTCCTAGACAATATCGTGACGAACTACTCTCAGTGGCACACTGAAAGGTCACCTACTAGTAAGAAGGTACACGCTATAGAAGAAATTAACTCGTTGAGTGCTAAGATGGATGAGTTAATGAATTTTGTTGCTAGTAGAAGTGCTCCTTTAGATACTAATGATATTCCCTTGCCTTCTTTGATTGAGAGTAGCAACGCTAGCTTGGACGTTAATTTTGTTCGTAGGAATAATTTTGGCAACAACAATGCTTTTAGAGGAAACTATGTTCCTAGGCCTTTTCCTAGTAACTCCCCTAACAACTTTGGCAACTCCTACAACAATACTCATGGAAATTACAATAGATTACCCTCTGATCTAGAGAGTAATATCAAAGAGTTTATCAACTCACAAAAAAAATTCAATGCGTCCATAGAGGAAAAACTACTCAAAATTGACGATTTGGCTAAGAGCGTTGATAGAATATCTAGTGATGTTGATGCTTTGAAAGTTAGATGTGCTCCTCCCAAAATCAATATGGATGAAACTTTGAAAGCTATGCGTGTTTCCATGATTGAGAGGAAAGAAAGAACCACACAAATTCGTGCTAGACATGAATGGCTTAAAAAGGCGTGTTCTCGTGATAAGGATCCCATTGAATCTTTGTTTTCTTGTGTCAAACCTAATGATTATGGGGCTGGATATGAATCCACTTTTGTTTAAAAGTGCCCCAATGATTCGGAGTCCATCTATCTTGATGCTAAAAGCATTGAAAGTGGAGTAGAAGATATTAAAACTTTGAGTAGTAATGAAACTACTACTATGGATTTCAAGGAATTCAATTATGATAGTTGCTTCGTGATTGAATGCATTTCCTTGATGCAATCCATGTTAAACTCTCCACACGGTTATAGCCAAAACAAGGCCTTTACCGATCATATCGTCGAAGCTATGATAAAATCTCTTGAAGAGAAACTTGAATTGGAAGTCTCTATCCCTAGAAAGCTTCATGATGAGTGGGAACCTACCATCAAAATCAAAATCAAAAACTATGAATGCAATGCTTTGTGTGATTTGGGTGCTAGTGTTTCCGCGATTCCAAAGTCTTTATGTGATGTTCTGGGTTTTGATGAGATTGAAGAGTGTTCTCTTAATTTGCATCTTGCAGATTCTACTGTCAAGAAACCCATGGGAAGGATCAATGATGTTCTTATTATTGCAAATAGGAACTATGTAGCCGTGGATTTCATTGTGCTTGACATTGATTGCAATCCTACATGCCCTATTATTCTTGGTAGACCTTTCCTAAGGACTATCGGTGCTATCATCGATATGAAGGAAGGGAATATTAGATTTCAATATCCTTTAAGGAAGGGCATGGAACACTTTCCTAGAAAGAAAATAAGATTGCCTTATGAATCCATGATGAGGGCCACTTATGGTTTGAGCACCAAAGACGACGATACGTGATTCTATCGCTTTTATGCCTAGCTAAGGGCGTTAAACAATAGCGCTTGTTGGGAGGCAACCCAATGAATTTATCTTTTTCTTTCTGTTTTGTTGCGTCCACACTTTCATAATTCTGTTGTGATTGTGTTTTTTTGTTTCTTTTTGTGTTTGAGCCAATCAAAACCTTTATGATTAGTCTTGGTAATGGTTGTTTGATCCTGCTGGAAAAGACAGAAACTTTTCGGTCACGAGATGATTTTTCATTTTTATTCAGAAAGAGCTTTTGAGTTGATTATTTTTTGCTTCTGGTTGATATGCCTTTTGCCGAGGCAGTTGTAATTTTTTAGAATTTTCGAGGTACCAGAAGTATACGAAGTATACAGATTGCTACAGACTGGTCTGTTTTTGAGAGATTCTGTTTTTTTGTTGAGTTGGTTGGTTGTTTTGATGAAACTATGGTTAGTATCGGGGGGGGGGGGGTACTAGCCATAGAAAAGTGAGAATATAGTAGCCCAAGACCAATATAGGTAGAATTCAAGTTTTCTACAGTACCAAAAGAGGTGGTAGTTTGTTTTCTTGTGCTAATGTTATCACGAGTTTCTGTTTTAGTTTTGTGTTGTGAAGTTTTCAAGTTTTGGGTGATGTTCTCATGGACAAAGAGATAAGGAGTGTAAAGAGCTCAAGCTTGGGGATGCCCAAGTCATCCCAAGCCAAATTCAAGGAGACCAAAAAGCCTAAGCTTGGGGATGCCCCGGGAAGGCATCCCCTCTTTCGTCTTCAATCCATCGGTAACATTACTTGGAGCTATATTTTTATTCACCACATGATATGTGTTTTGCTTGGAGCGTCTTGTATCGTAGGAGTCTTTTCTTTTTGTTGTGTCACAATAATACTTGCTGCACACCCTTTTTGAGAGAGAGAGACATGCACTCATTGTGATTTTGCTAGAATGCTCATAGTGCTTCACTTATATCTTTTGAGCTAGATAATTTTGCTCTATGTGCTTCACTTATATCTTTTAGAGCACGGCGGTGCGTGACTTGGTAGTTGGCTTATGCTATGAAAGTAGTCCCAAAGGTGATAGGTACCCAAAGAGGATACAAAAACCTCCATCTTCATGTGCATTGAGTAGAAAGAGAAGTCTTGATTCCTCTCTATTAGTTTTGAGACATGGATTCGGTAATATTAAGAGTTATGTTAGTAGGGTGTTGTGAATCTAGAAATACTTGTGTTGAAGTTAGTGATTCCCGTAGCATGCACGTATGTTGAACCGCTATGTTAGGAAGTCGGAGCATAATTGATCTATTGATTGTCATCCTTCGTGTTCAGGTTGGGATCGCGCGATGGTTAACACCTACCAACCCTTCCCCTCGGAGTATGCGTTTAGCACTTTGTTTTGATTACTAATAAAAACTTCCGCAACAAGTATGTGAGTTCTTCATGACTAATGTGAGTCCATGGTATAGATGCACTTTCACCTTCCACCATTGCTAGCCTCTCTAGTGCCGCACAACTTTCACCGGTACACAAACCCACCACATGCCTTCCTCAAAACAGCCACCATACCTACCTACTATGGCATTTTCATAGGCATTCCGAGATATATTGCCATGCAAATCCCACCGTTCCGTCTCATGACTTGTGCCGTCACTCTCATATTGCCATTGCATGATCGTAAGATAGCTAGAGAGATTTTTCAACGTCATACGCCAAGCTAGATCGTTGCACATCCCGATACACTGTCGAAGGCATTTCCTATAAGAGTCATCATCATTTTGAGCTTTGGGCTGTGAGTAAATAAAAGTGTGATGATCATCATTATTAGAGCATTGTCCCATGTGAGGAAATAAAAAATAAGAGGCCAAAGAGCCCAAATAAAAAAAGAGAAAAAAGAGGCCCAAGTGCCCAAATAACAAAATAAAAAAGAGAGAGAAAAAGAGAGAAGGGACAATGCTACTATCTTTTTCCACACTTGTGCTTCATAATAGCACCATGTTCTTCATGATTGAGAGCTTCTTGCTTTGTCACACCCATATGCTAGTGGGAACCTTCATTATATAACTTGGCTTGTATATTCCAATGATGGGCTTCCTCAAAATTGCCCTAGGTCTTCATGAGCAAGCAAGTTGGATGCACACCCACTAGTTCTCCTTTTGAGCTTTCAAATACTTATAGCTCTAGTGCATCCTTTGTATGGCAATCCCTACTCATTTACATTGATATCTATTAATGGGCATCTCCATAGCCCTTTGATACGCCGAGTCAATGTGACCATCTCCTCCTTTTTGTCTCACAACCACCACCAGACTCTATTCCAGCTATAGTGTTATATCCATGGCTTGCGCTCATGTATTGCCTGATAGTTATAAAAAGTTTGAGAAAGTAAGAGTGCGAAAACAATTACTTGGCCAATACCGGGGTTGTGCATGATCTACATTAGTTGTGTGAGGATGATGGAGCATAGCCAGACTATATGATTTTGTAGGGATAACTTTCTTTGGCCTTGTTATTTTGAAAGTTCATGATTACCTTTCTAGTTTGCTTGAAGTATTATTGTTTTCATGTCAATAGCAAACTATTGTTTTGAATCTTACGGATCTGAACATTCATGTCACGTGAAAGAAGTTGCAAAGGACAACTATGCTAGGTAGTATTCCACATTAAAAATTCATTCTTTATCACTTCCCTACTCGAGGACGAGCAGGAGTTAAGCTTGGGGATGCTTGATACGTCTCCAACGTATCTATGATTTTTCATGGTTTCATGCTATTATCTTGTCAAACTTTGGATGTTTTGTATGCCTTTTATACATTTTTTGGGACTAACTTATTAACTCAGTGCCAAGTGCCAGTTCCTGTTTTTTCCATGTTTTTTACCCCTTTCAGACGAGGATTTCGAACGGAGCCCAAACGGAATGAAACTGCCAAAAAGATTTTTCCGGAATAGAAAAAGATCGGAAAGCCGGAGAATCAGGGCAAGGGCCCACTAGGGACCCCACAAGCCCTCATGGTGCGGCCAGGGGGGCCTGGCTTGTGGGCTCCCTGAGGCTCATTTGCCCTAGGTTTTGCGCCTATATATTCCCTAAAATTCCATAAAAAATCAGGAGATCATCGAAAGTACTTTTCTGCCGCCGCAAGCTTCTGTCTCCACAAGATCCCATCTGGGGCACGTTCTGGTGCCCTGCCGGAGGGGGATTCAGATACGGAGGGCTTCTTCATCAACACCATGACCTCTCCGATGATGCGTGAGTAGTTCACCATAGAACTACGGGTCCATAGCTAGTAGCTAGATGGCTTCTTCTCTCTCTTGGATCTTCAATACAAAGTTCTCCATGATCTTCATGGAGATCCATCCGATGTAATCTTCTTTTGCGGTGTGTTTGTCGAGATCCGATGAATTGTTGAATTATGATCAGATTATCTATGAATCTTATTTGAGTTTCTTCTGATCTCTCTTATGCATGATTTCATATGCTTGTAATTCTGTTCGAGTTGTGGGTTTTGTTTGGCCAACTAGATCTATGATTCTTGCAATGGGAGAAGTGCTTGGTATTGGGTTCATACCGTGCGGTGACCTCACCCAGTGACAGAAGGGGTAGCGAGGCACGCATCGTGTTGTTGCCATCAAGGGTAAAACGATGGGGTTTTCATCATTGGTTTGAGATTATCCCTCTACATCATGTCATCTTGCTTAAGGCATTACTCTGTTTGTCATGAACTCAATACACTAGATGCATGCTGGATCGCGGTCGATGTGTGGAGTAATAGTAGTAGATGCAGAAATTATCGGTCTACTTGTCTCTGACGTGATGCTTATATGTATGATCAATTCCTTAGATATCGTCATGACTTTGCGCGGTTCTATCAATTGCTCGACAGTAATTTGTTCACCCACCGTGATATTTGCTATTTTGAGAGAAGCCTCTAGTGAACACTATGGCCCCCGGGTCTACTCCACACCATATTTTCAGCCTTACACTTTTTACTTCGTTGCACTTTCCGCCTTCAGATCTCACTTTGCAAACAATCTTGAAGGGATTGACAACACCTTTATAGCGTTGGGTGCAAGCTCTTTTGTGTTTGTGCAGGTACTCTAGACTTGACGAGATTCTCCTACTGGATTGATACCCTCGTTCTCAAACTGAGGGAAATACTTACTGCTCCTGTGCTTCATCACCCTTTCCTCTTCAAGGGAAAAACCAACGCAAGCTCAAGAGACGACAAAAGGATCTCTGGCACCATTGCCAGGGAAGGACTTTTGTTGACGTAGCAGTGCCCATCCAATCCTACCGTTCTTCTACATCTCGTAGCACCGCCCGTCCAGAGTCACCACGTTGTCCAACGAAGCCAGAGCCCATAATGACTTGTGGCTTTGCAGGTAAGCCTTGGGTCTTGAAGCATCCATCCATCTCTTCGTGCCTGGGTGAAGCTTTCCGCAAGATGTCATGGCACTTCCCCATGCATCTCGGGTCGTCCACTTGTTTCCCCAGGGAGCCCATCTAAACCATCCTTCACCCAGAGGTTTATTGCATCACGAGGTCTCGAAAAGTCTTGAAATATCCGGTCTTGATTATTAAGTACTCACAACACTCGTGATAAACACTCAACCAAAACCCCGTCTACTAAAAGCATAGGAAAATAAAATTTATCATCCTGGGCCAAGTAACAAGGGTGATGGGTGCCTACCACATGATACTACATAAAGATTGAAATTTCCAAGTACCTACTTTGCATGCAATGGGTGGAGAAGGTAGAACTACAATGCATATAAAACCATAGGTAAAACATGATCAACGTGACTTGCCTTGTTGACGACTGTCGAACTCGAGCGCTTCTAGATAACAAGCTTCACACTCTGGATGATCTAACAAAACAACAATTTCACACAATAAGCATCACAACAGCAAGTAATCAAAATAAAGCAACAAACAAAAAGTAGCTAGAACATAAGAGAGCAAAATTGTCCTACGAGAACTAAGACAAAATCTGTTTTGTTGAAAACCCCAAGATAAAATATGCTACAAAATCCTAAATTAAACTCACTGATAAATAAGATCACTAGTGATGTGTAGCAAAAAGAATCAACTAAAAATCTATTTTTAAACTCCAGATATTAACAAAACAAGATTTAAGCCAAATCTGTTTAAATTCAAAATTTAAATTTTTAAACATGGTCAAATTTTATATCTACACAAAATACATAAAATTTGTGATCCAATTCAAAAAGAATCACCTAATTTGGAGTTGTATAATAAAAGTTATAGGGATTCTAAAATTATGATTAAATATGTTTTCAGAAGTAAAAAAATAAAAAAATAAAAAGGCTAGGCTACGTGGCAGGCTGTGAGTGGGTGAGATGTGTGCGTGATTTAGTCTAACTAGCGGACGGCCGCAAAATAAATAAAACCATTCAGTTAAAGTTTTTACTAACGGAAAACCGTGGTCTTTCTAAATAAACCGAAGCGGTATTTCTAATATAATCTAAGGCATAGATTGTAGATCCTACGGTGGAGGGAGAAGGAGGCTGCTCACCGCGGCTGCAGGGGAGATCTCCGGCGAGGTGTGTTCCGGCTGAAGTGGTGGTAGCGAGGGGAGGCGGCTCCCGTGGCAGAAGGCGGCGGCGGATGAGTCTGGGCTGCGGTGGATGACTCCGGCGAGTCCCTGGTGGCGTCGGATGGCGCTAGGGGCGACGGAGGAGCGTGACACAAGCTCGCCGAGCTTCGGCCTGAGCGGCTCTTTCGGTGAGGTGGCGTGAGGTGGCGTGAGGCATGGAGAGGGGTGGTTTTTGAGGGGAACGGAGTGCGGAGGGGGGGAGTATATATAGGGTGACGGGGTGCGAGAGGAGGGAAGGAATAGCGCGAATCGGGTCTCGGGATCCGAGGAGCTGGTTCCTGGAAGGAGCTCGCGCAGGGAAGGAAAGAATCAGGAGGAACAAGAAGAAGGGTATCGGGACGGATCTGATTTCCCAACGGGCCCAGGTTGGTTTCCAAAAAAACGACTCGGTTTCCTTTTAACTAAAACAGGAAAGAAAGCTATGAAAGGGAATTAAATCTTTTTCCGAATATATAAGTGTTATATATCAAAATGATCATAAAATTATTTCCCACAACGTAGACATTTTCTTTTTCACAAAGTAAAAAACTTATAATTTTTTTAAAATCCAATAAAAATTCCAAATTTTGTCTTTTAAAATTTTGGCACTATTTTTCTTTTGCTTTTTTTTGGTGTCATGTTGCCTCCTCTCTTTCTTGCTTGGCATGTTTTTGTGAGGAAAAAAATTGTCGGTGAAATCTTGTGTCAAATAAAGAATTCAAATCTAAAACGGAAAGAAATTCAAATGACACATTCATACAAATAAAATGCATAGATGCTTAGCTACAATTGTAAAACATTCCAAATTGAAAATTTGGGATGTTACACGATGACAACAACGTCAATAAAGACAACAACAACGAAGACAACAACGATAACAACGACGACAAGGAAAACAATAACAACAACAATGAGAACACCGACAACAACGACAACAATAACGACAACGATAATGTCAACAACGATGACAACGACGGCAAGGAGGAGGACTCCGATGCCAACCCATATGCATAGGTTCCCAATTGTCACAAACCCGCAAGTTGATCACAGCAGATAGACATGTGCAAGACATACATCAAGTGTTCTCAAAGACTCAATCCAATAAGATAACTCCAAAGGGGAAACTCAATTCATTACAAGAAGGAGAGGGGGAAGAACATCATAAGATCCAACTATAGTAGCAAAGCCCATGGTACATCGAGATCAAGACATCTCAAGAACACGAGAGAGAGATCAAATACATAGCTACTGGTACATACCCTCAGCCCCGAGGGAGAACTACTCCCTCCTCGTCATGGAGATCGCCGGGATGATGAAGATGGCCACCGGAGATGGATTCCCCATCCGGCAGGGTGCCAGAACGGGCTCCAGATTGGTTTTTGGTGGCTACAGAGGCTTGCGGTGGCGGAACTCCCGATCTAGGTTTCTTTTTGGACGTTTCTGGATTTATAGGAATTTATGGTGGTGTAATTACGTCGGTTGGGCCCACGAGGAGGTCACAAGCCTGCCCTGCGCCACCTAGGGGGGTGGTGGCGGCGTCAGGGCTTGTGACTCCCTCGTGGCTCTTCTGGCCTTCTTCCAAAGCTTCCGGGGTCTCTTTTGGTCCAAAAAAATCATCGTAAAGTTTCATTCCATTTGGACTCCGTCTGAAAATGGGCCAAAAACACGGAAAAAACAGAAACTGTCACTTGCCACTGAGTTAATAGGTTAGTCCCAAAAAAGATATAAAATAGCATATTCATGCATATAAAACATCCAAAGTTGACAAGATAATAGCATGGAACCATCAAAAATTATAGATACGTTGGAGACGTATCAAATATCTTTCCCCAATTAATACAAGAAGCATCAACTACAAGATATAATCAACACTACTAGCAACCCACATGTACCAATTTGAGGTTTTGAGACAAAGATCGAATACAAGAGATGAACTAGGGTTGGAGATGAGATGGTGCTGGTGTGTATGTTGATGAAGATTGGTTCTCCCATGAAGGGAAATTTCCTCGGCGGAATCACACTGCCGGAGAGAAAAAGGGCCTCTGTCTACGTTTCCGCCTAGAGACGGTGGCGCTTCATCCGGAAAGTAATATCTTGATTTTTTTTTCTAGGGAAAAACACAGCATATAGGAGAAGATGGACGTCGAAGGGCCAAAAGGGGCCCGCAAGCCATCATGTCGCGGCTAGGGGCTGGGCCACACCCTGTTGGCTTGTGCCCACATGGCAGCCCTCCTATGGTGTATTTTTGTTCCAGAAATTCTTAAATATTCCAAAAATATACTTTATGAAATTTCAGGTCATTTGGAGTCTGGTGATTTCTGTGCTTATTCTTTCGTTTTTTGGGTCCAGAATCCTAGTTTCCAGATATTTGCCTCGTTCTGATGTTCCTTTCATATTCAGAGAGGAAAAGGCATAATAATTGCATAACAATTTGGAATAATGGACAAGAACAAAGTAAAAAGGTACAAGAAATCATGATGCAAAATAGACGTATCAACTCCCCCAAGCTTAGACCTTGCTTGTCCTCAAGCGAAAGCCGAGCTCTAAAATATTGACCACATAATTTTAGAGAGAGGTGTTGATAAAAATAGAATACGAGCATGAGAGCATCATGAACAACATCTTAGCAGCATGTTTTTTATCATATAACTTCTCATAAACATGTAATATTCTATTCACAACTGAAGAAACACGAAGCATAATCTTTATTGAGAACCAACAAGCAATGCAATTAGTTATTGGGATAATCATAGCTTTTGTACTTGAGAGAAGAGTCTATGTAAGAGCTTTGTATTTCTAGAAAGTTCACATATTCAACTATAATGTAGCCCTCTATGATTGTTAACACACATTTTATATTTTTGGGACAAGTGATTCCGTGGGACACATAGGAAGATGGGGGCTTTATTATTCTTGCCACCCAACTTACTTACCTCAAGGATAATGTCAACAGTAATGGAACATGATCATCTACATTCAACTGGATATATTTGTTTGAACCTTTCCTTAACACATAATGCTTGCCGCTAAAGAGTTGAAGAATATAAAGTTTGTAAGAATGTAAAAGACAGACCCTTCACAGAGGGAAGCAGAGGTCGTCATGAGCTTTTATTTGTTTGATATGTTCAATCTCTTAATGCAAAGGAACATCACTTAATATTGCCCCTTGTGATAGCAAACTTTATTATGCACTTCGTCTCTTTTATTGCTTCACCATCACAAGATCATACAAATCTTACTTTCCCTTACAATAAAAAATCTTACATGATTAGAGGCAATTTTTATTGCCTTGTGCAGCAATGACGACTTACTTGAAGGATCTTATTCAATCCATGGGTAGGTATGGTGGACTCTCATGGCAAGAGACTAGGTTTAAAGGTTATGGATGCACAAGTAGTATCTCTACTTAGTGTGACTCTTTAGGGCTAGTGAAACATCTTAAGCAAGCATCACATGTTAAAGGATTCAATACCATATAACTTTTATGCAAATGAAAACAACCATGATCATTATGTTGTCTTCCATGTCCCACTTCAACACTTGGTCATTATATATTATTTTGATGGGGGCTCACAATCATAGCAGGTGTTCAAAATAGTGTATTTATATGTAAATCTCCTCTTCTCTATCATACTTTTGCATAGATCATACCAATTACTAACACTATGTTTGTTAGTTTTCAACACTTCTTATTGATCGTATCTCTTTTCTATGTGAAGTCATTACTTCTCATGACATAGGCATATGATATTTTTCTATTATTTTTATTGCCATGCTAAGATGATGGGTGCACGTGAGGGAGAGGCACATGATCCCAACTAACTTTATTATATAACTCTCGCACTCGCTTACAAGGATAGGTAGAACTCAAAGCAAAAAACTCTAAACAAAGAAAATATGAAATTTTAACTTTCTAAATCATGAAAAACTAAAAATCGAACTAAAATAGATAGTGGTGATAAAAAGAGATGGTGATACGATACCGCGGCACCTCCCCCAAGCTTGCAACAAGCCAAAGGTAGTGCCCATATCCATGTACTCAAGTGTTCTTTGGTGGTGGTGGTGGTGAGCTCGGATCCTCCATCTTCAAAGGCATAGGTTCCCCATCAAAGAAAGAAGCCCTCGTCTCCGGGATCCTGAAATCAGCGGTGAGGCTCATCCTTTTAAACCTAGATTCATACTCACAAGTTTGGAGTAGGAGTTCATAGATTTGATCTTGGAGGCGGTCAATCCGTTCTTGGATCTTGTAAAGAACCTCCCCCACGCTCTTTGTGTATAGCTTGTTCTCTCGGATGAAAACCGTGATCCAGGAGTGGTTAGCACTCAGGCCACGCTCAACAATCCCTTGGCACTTGAAGATCTCCTGCTCTACCGTTGCAAGCCTGGCCTTCTCGGTTCCCTCCTTCTTGGGACCTTGAACGTCCTGGATGTGAAGCACCCCATCACTCATCTCAATGGCTTGAGGGTGCTTCATCACCTCTGGTAGGTAGGGGTTGATGACCTTCTCGAAAAAATTGTCCTTGGATGGCCTTGGTGAAGTCATGACGATCTAAATCTATCAGAAAAATAGCTCGAAACAAGAACATAGGAGAAACTCGTGATGTGATGGTCAAAACATACGAGAGTATATATAATGAATTTTTCTACGTCAGAGTATGTGTTCTGGAAGAAATCGGAGTCCGGAGGGCACACGGGGGCCCCATAAGCCATCAGGGCATGGCCAAGGGCTGGGTCGCGCCATGTTGGCTTGCGCCCCCCTCGTGAGTCCTCCCGACTCCATTTTATTTTTGTAATTTTTCTTAAATACAAAAAATGACAGAAATTGTTGTTTTGGAATTTTTGGAGTCAGTTTACTTACGTATCACGTACCTACCCCTTTTCAGCATTCTGGAGCGTTCTCGGGGGTCTTTGTTATGTGTTCTTTCGGAGTCATAACTTGAATAATGTTAGGTTCAACTTTAAGTGGCGTACGTGAGATATAGTGCATAATTCTTTGACCATTTACCACCTTCAGGTTTTTCCCTTCGAATATATTAATCTTTATAGCACCTGATCGATAGACCTATTGAACCACGTAAGGGCCTTCCCACTTGGAGAGAAGCTTACCTGCAAAAAATCTGAAACGAGAATTGTACAAAAGCACCAGGTCTCCTACATTGAATTCTTGTTTTTGGATTCTTTTTCATGCCATCTTTTAAACTTTTCCTTAAACAACTTGGCATTTTCATAAGCTTGCGTCCTCCATTCATCTAATGAACTAATGTCAAATAACCTTTTCTCGCCGGCAAGCTTAAAATCATAGTTAAGTTCTTTAATTGCCCAATAAGCTTTATGTTCCAACTCAAGAGGTAAGTAAATGACAATCTTTCCCATAAACCATTTTATAAGGGGACATCCCCATAGGGTTCTTGTAGGCAGTTCTTTAATCCCATAAAGCATTATCAAGTTTCTTAGACCAATTCTTTCTAGATCTATTAACCGTCTTTTGAAAAATTAACTTTATTTCTCGATTACTCAATTCAACTTGACCACTATATTGAGGGTGATAGGGTGATGCAATTCTATGGTTAACATCATATTTAGCTAAGAGTTTACGGAAAGCACCATGAATAAAATGAGAACCATCATCAGTCATTAAATATCTAGGGACTCCAAACCTCGGGAAGATAATATCCTTAAGCATTTTAATAGAAGTGTTATGATCAACACTACTAGTAGGAATAACTTCTACCCACTTAGTAACGTAATCAACACCAACTAGAATATGTCTGTACCCATTAGAGGACGGAAAAAGGTCCCATATAATCAAATCCCCAAACATCAAATGGTTCAATAGCAAGTGAATAATTCATCGGCATTTCTTGACACCTCCTAATGTTACCAATTCTTTGACATTCCTCACATGAAAGTACATATTTACGAGCATCTTTAAAAAGAGTAGACTAATAAAAACCGAATTGTAATACCTTGTGTGCAGTTCTATTACCAGCATGGTGCCCTCCATAAGCCTCGGAGTGACATTTCCGTAAGATTTGTCCCTCTTCATGCTCACGTACACAACGTCTAATAATACCATCTACCCCTTCTATATAAATATGTTGGTCATCCCAGAAGTAATGTCGTAAATCATAGAAGATTTTTTTTCTTTTGTTGGTATGTGAAATTAGGTGGTATGTATTTAGCGAGAATATAATTAGCATAATTAGCATACCAAGGAGTACTTTGCGAAGTATTTATAGCAGCAAGTTGTTCATCAAAAAAATTATCATCAATAGGGAGTGGGTCATCAAGAACATTTTCAATTCTAGACAAGTTATCTACTATGGGGTTTTCAGCTCCCTTCCTATCAATGATATGTAAGTCAAACTCATGTAGTAAAAACACCCACCGAATAAGTCTAGGTTTAGTATCCTTCTTTTCCATTAGGTATTTAATATCAGCATGATCAGTGTGAATGGTAACTTTTGAGTCAACAATGTAAGGTCTAAATTTATCACAAGCAAACACAACTACTAAAAATTCCTTCTCAGTGGTGGCATAATTTCGTTGAGCATTGTCTAAGGTCTTACTAGCATAATGAATAACATTCAATTTCTTGTCTACTCTTTTCCCTAGAACAGTGACAACCCACAAGTGTAGGAGATCTATCGTAGTCCTTTTGATAAGAGTGCCAGACCCAATGAGGAGCAGAAGGAAATGACAAGTGGTTTTCAGTAAGGTATTCTGTGCAAGCACTGAAATTATCGGTAACAGATAGTTTTGTGATAAGCTAGTTTGTACGAGTAACAAATAACAATAGTAACTAAGGTGCAACAAGGTGGCCCAATCCTTTTTGTAGCGAAGGACAAGCCTGGACTAACTCTTATATAATGAAAAACACTCCCGAGGACACATGGGAATTTATGTCAAGATAGTTTTCATCATGCTCATATGATTCGCGTTTGTTACCTTGATAATTTGATATGTGGGTGGACCGGCGCTTGGGTGCTGCCCTTACTTGGAAAAACCTCCCACTTATGATTAACCTCTCTCACAAGCATCCGCAACTACAAAATAGGAATTAAGATAAATCTAACCATAGCATTAAACATATGGATCCAAATCAGCCCCTTACGAAGCAACTCATAAACTAGGGTTTAAGCTTCTGTCAATCTAGCAACCCATCATCTACTTATTACTTCCCAATGTCTTCCTCTAGGCCCAAATAATGGCGAACTGTCATGTAGTCGACGTTCACATGACACCACTAGAGAAGAGACAACATATAACTTATCAAAATATCGAACGAATACCAAATTCACATGATTACTTATAACAAGACTTATCCCATGTCTTGAGGAACAAACATAACTACTCACAAAGCATATTCATATTCATGATGAGAGGACTATTTATAATCATTCAGGATCTGAACTTATAATCTTCCACCAAATAAACCAACTAGCATCAACTACAAGGAGTAATCAACACTACTAGCAACCCACAGGTACCAATATGAGGTTTTGAGACAAAGATCGGATACAAGAGATGAACTAGGGTTTGGAGAGGAGATTGTGCTGATGAAGATGTTGATGGAGATTGACCCCCTCTCGATGAGAGGATTGTTGGTGATGACGATGGGTTTGATTTCCCCTCCGGGAGGGAAGTTTCCCCGGCGGAATTACTCCGCCGGGGCTCTAGATTGGTTCTGTCGAAGTTCCGCCTCGAGACGGCGGCGTCACGTCCAAAAAGGTCTGATATGATCTTTTCCAGGTCAAAACCCTTCATATAGGAGAAGATGGGCACGAAAGGCCTGCCAGGGGACCACAAGCCTGCAGGGCGCAGCAAGGGGTAGGCCGTGCCCATGGGCTTGTGGCCACCTAGTGGGTCCCCTTCGGTATTTCTTTCGCCCATTATTTTTTATAAATTCTAAAACTGCTCTCCGTAACTTTTGAAGACTTTCGGAGCTGTGTAGAATAGGTCTCTCAGATTTGCTCCTTTTCCACTCCAGAATTCCAGCTGGCGGCATTCTCCCTCTTCATGTAAATATTGTAAAATAAGAGAGAAAACGCATAAGTATTGTACCATAATGTGTAATAACAGCCCACAATGCAATAAATTTTGATATAAAAGCATGATGCAAAATGGACGTATCAAACAACACCAACAGCGTAGTCACTAGCATCACACATAATATCAAACGGTAAATTCCAATCAGGTGGTTGGACAATAGGTGCAGTAATCAAGGATTTCTTAAGTATTTCAAAGGCTTCCATACAATCATCATAAAAACAAATGGAATATCTTTTTGAAGAAGATTAGTTAGTGGCCTAGAAATTTTTGAGAAATCTTTAATGAAGTGCCTATAAAAACTAGCATGACCAAGGAAACTTATTATACCTTTGATATCGTTTGGGCAAGGCATTTTCTCTATTGCATCAACTTTGGCTTTGTATACTTCAATACCTCGCTCAGAAATTTTATGCCCAAGTACTATACCTTCGTTTACCATAAAGTGGCACTTCTCCCAATTCAAGACAATATTAGTTTCTTCACATCTCTGCAAAACTCGATCAAGGTTGCTTAAGCAATCATCAAAGGAAGTCCCGTGAACGGAAAAATCATCCATGAAAACCTCAAAAATATTTTCACAAAAGTCAGAGAATATAGCAGTCATACATCTTTGGAAGGTAGCGGGTGCATTGCATAAACAGAAAGGCATACGTCTATAAGAATAAGTTCCAAAAGGGCACGTGAAAGTAGTTTTCTCTTGATCATTCTTAGGCACAAGTATTTGAGAAAAACCGGAATATCGATCAAGAAAACAAAAATGTGTGTGCTTAGATAGTTTTTCCAACATTTGTTCAATAAAACACAAGGGGTAATGATCTTTCCTAGTAGGTTTATTTAACTTCCTAAAATCTACACCATCCTATAACTAGTTACATTTCTTTGCGGAATAAGTTTATTCTTGTTAGGAACAACAGTTATACATCCTTTTTTAGGAACACAATGAACGTGACTTACCCATTTACTATCAGCAATTGGATAGATTATACCTGCCTCCAGAAGCTTTAGTATTTCAGTTCTCACCACTTCTTTCATTTTGGGATTTAAGCTGCGTTGATGATCAATGATAGGTTTAGCATCTGGCTCCATATTAATCTTGTGCTGACATAGAGTGGGACTTATGCCCGTAAGTTCATCAAGAGTATATCCAACAGCAGCCCCATGCTTCTTCAGAGTTTTAAGTAATTTCATTTCTTCATGCTCTCAAAGGTTAGCACTGATAATAACATGATATATCTTCTTCTCATCAAGATAAACGTATTTCAAGGTATCGGGTAAAGTTTTTAGCTAAAACACGGGATCTCCCTTGGGTGGAGGGGGATCCCCTAAAATATCAACTAGTAAGTTGTGTTTAAGAATAGGTGTTTCTCTAAGAAATATATCATCTATCTCATTTCTTTCATTCACATGCATATCATTTTCATGGTCAAGCAAATATTATTCTAGTGAATCGTAGGAGGCACGATAATAAAGGCAAGACCAATTATTTCATCCTTACTAGGTAATTTCTTATCATGAGGTTTCTTACTAAACTTGGAGAAATTAAATTAATGAGATACATCGCCAAATTTTACTTTAACATTTTCAGTTAAACAATTAATTTCAGCATTAACAGTACTCAAGAAAGGCCTACCACATATAATGGGACAAAAATTATCTTTTTCTGAACCAAATACTAGGAAACCAGTTGGGTACTTAATTTTTCCACACAATACTTCAACATCTCTAACAATCCCAAGCAGTGCAATAGTGTCTCTATTTGCAAGTTTAATAGTAACATCAATATATTCAAGTTCAGAGGGCGCTATGTCATTCTTGATTTCATCATTGAGTGAAATAGGTATGGCACTAACACTAGAACCCAATTCACACAATCCATGATAACAATAATCTCGAATTTAACTGAAACAATAGGCATGCCAACAAGTGGTTTATTTTTATCTAGCTCATCTTGTTTGTGTCTAATAGGTTTTGCAATTATAGCAGCTTCATCACAGAAGTAGATAACCTGACCATCAATATTATCAACTAGAAGATCTTTAACCATAGCAACATTAGGCTTAATAGTTATTTGTTCAGAAGGTGTAGGTGTTCTAATGTAGCTCTTATTAACCACAGTAGTAACCTTAGCATGTTCTTTAATTCTAACAGGGAAAGGTGGTTTCTCAATGTAAGAAGTAGGAACAATTGGGTCAACATGGCTAACAATTATTTCTTCCTTCTTAATCTTAACAGGTTCCTCTAATTGTTTCTCAGTGGGTCGATGATATTTAAGCCACTTCTTCTTAGGGAGATCAACAAAAGTAGCAAAATATTCACAAAAAGAAGCTACTGTCTAAGAGTCAAGGCCATACTTATTGCTGAACTCATGGAAGGTATTAGTTTCCACAGAAGATTTAACACAATCAAATTTAAGCCTTATACCCGACTCTTTACCTTTTACGACTTCCCAATCTTGAGAGTTGTGCTTGATTCTTCCCATAAGACCCCATTCGAATTCAGTAGTCCTATTCATAAAGGAACTAGTAGAAGAAGATCGAGTAGTACTTGATCATCATGACAAAGCCAAGCAATAAAATTTTGTATATCATTTTTCTTGAGAATTCATGGTTCGGGCAGGTGTGCATCATATATTTAAGCCCCCCCCCAAGCTTGAGCAATACTTTCTCCTACAGGAGGCCAACAATTATAAATAAAACTCCGATGACGATGAACTAGATGCATAGGGTAAAATTTCTGATGAAATTCCAACCTCAAGCGATTCCAGTCCCACGATCCAATATCATCCAATAGCCTGTACCATATCAATGCTTTTCCCTCCAAAGATAAAGGGAATTTTTTTCTGAACTTAGTCTCTAGCCAAACCTGCAAGCTTAAGAGTCCACAAACTTCATTGACAAATATTAAATGATAATCAGGATGAGTTGTATCATCATAAGGACTAGCTAGCAGTTTCTCTAACAAACCAGAAGGAATCTCATAATAAATATTTACAATAGGTTCAGTAGGTTGGGGAGCAACCTTTTCCACTTCCCTTCGAGGCGAATATGCCCCGAACAAGCCACTCAAAGGGTGATCGTCCATAGTAACAAGTAACAGTAAATTTCAGCACTTAGCAAAAATATTTCCTTACCAATTTCCACTTACCAGAGGCGCTTCACTCCGCGGAAACGGCACCAAAAAATAGTCTTGATGACCCACAAGTATAGGGGATCAATCATAGTCCTTTCGATAAGTAAGAGTGTCGAACCCAACGAGGAGCAGAAGGAAATGATAGGCAGTTTTAAGCAAGGTATTCTCTGCAAGTGCTATTAGTGACAGTAGTAGATAGTTTTGTGGCAAGATATTTTATAACAAGTGACAAGTAACAATAGTAACTAAGGTGTAGCAAGGTAGCCCAATCCTTTTTACAGCAAAGGATAGGCTGGGAAGTGTTCTTATATGAAGAAAGTGCTCCCAAAGACACATCGGGATTTTAATCTAGTCATGTTCATCTTGTTGAATTGATTCGCGTTCGCTACTTTGATAATTTGATATGTGGGTCGACCGGTGCTAAGGTGTTGTTATTACTTGAACAAACAACCCACTTCTGATTACCCCCTCGCACAAGCATCCACAACTATGAAAGAAGAATTAAGATAAATCTAACCATGTCATGAAACGTGTGGATCCAAATCAGCCCCTTATGAAGTAACACATAAACTGCGGTTTAAGCTTTTGTCACTCTCGCAACCCATCGTCTACTTGTTACTCCACAATTCCTTCCCCTAGGACCATAACATGGTTAAGTGTCGTGAAGTTGACGTTCACACGACGCCACTAAGAGAAGCAACAACATACATATCATCAAAATATCGAACGAATGCTGATACGTCTCCATCGTATCTACTTTTCCAAACTCTTTTGCCCTTGTTTTGGACTCTAATTTGCATGATTTGAATGGAATTAACCTGGACTGACGTTGTTTTCAGCAGAATTGCCTTGGTGTTACTTTTGTGCAGAAATCAAAGTTGTCCAAACATACTGAAAATTCACGGGGAGCAGTTTTGGAAAATAAGAAAAATATCCGCGCCAAGTTCCACCTCAGGGGGTGGGCCAATGGGCCACAAGCCCTGGCTCCGCCACCACCCCCCTGGTGGCGGTGGGCAGGCTTGTGGGGCCCACACGGCTCTGCCGCCCCCAATCTCAGTTCTATAAGATCCCTTTCGTCCAAGAAAAAATAAAAAGAGAAGTTTTCGTCGCGTTTTCGGCGCCGCCACCACCTGTTCTTCATCTGGAGGGCAGATTTGGAGTCCGTCTTGGGCTCCGGAGAGGGGAAATCGTCGCCATCGTCATCATCAACCTTCTTCCCTCTCCAATTCCATGAAGCTCTTCGTCGTTCATGAGTAATCTATTCATAGGCTCGCTGGACGGTGATGAGTAGGATGAGATCTATTATGTAATCGAGTTAGTTTTGATGGGGATTGATCCCTAGCATCCACTATGTTCTGAGATTGATGTTGCTACTACTTTGCCATGCTTAATGCTTGTCACTAGGGCCCGAGTGCCATGATTTCAGATCTGAAATTATTATGTTGTCACCAATATATGTGTGTTTTAGATCCGATCTTGCAAGTTGTAGTTACCTACTATGTGTTATGATCCGGCAACCCCGGAGTGACAATAACCGGAACCACTCCCAGTGATGACTATAGTTTGAGGAGTTCATGTGTTCACCAAGTGCTAATGCGTTGGTCCGGTTCTTTCTTAAAAGGAGAACCTTAATATCCCGTAGTTTCCTTTTGGACCCCGCTGCCATGGGAGGGATGGACAATAGATGTCATGCAAGTTCTTTTCCATAAGCACGTATGACGACACACGGAATGCATGTCTACATCACATTAACCAAAGGGAGCTAGCCACATATCTCTCCGTGTTATAGTTGTTGCATGAAGAATATCATCCAAACAAATCACCGACCCATTGCCTACGAGTTTGTCCTACTGTTGTTACTTGTCTTGCTCTGCTGCTGCTGCTACTACTGTTGCTACTGTTGTTACTTGTCTTGCTCTGCTACTACTGTTGCTATTACTGTCGCTTGCTATTGTTGCTACTTGCTACTGCTGTCACTACTGTTTTTCCTTGCCGTTGCTATTGCTCGTTACACTGCTGCTACCTGCTACAATTTTGGTTCGCTGGACGTTGACGGGAACTGACAATTTCCGTCGACGAGCAACTTGGCTCCATTGATACAATCGTTAGGAATAGTCTGCCGTCAACAGATCGTTTCTAACACCGTTGTTATCATACTACTTTGCTGTTACTACTGTGCTTGCAGATACTAATCTTTCAGGTGTGGTTGAATCTGACAAATTCAGCTGCTAATACTCGAGAGTATTCTCTCACCTCCTGTCTAGTAAACCAACGAATTTGGGTCGAATACTCTACCCTCAAAAATTGATGTGAACCCACGCGCTGGTGGGCCATCAACAACATTCTTCTAGTTTCGTTGCCGGGGAGTGCTAGCAGCATTCTTCTGGTGCCGTTGCAGGGGAAGGTTTGTTGTCATCAGCATTCGTCTAGCCATCGCCAGAGATTGCAATCAAATGCCAATTTCATATGATTACTTGTGACAACACTTATCCCATATCCTTAGGAACAATAGTAACTACTCACACCTCATCAACATGTTCAAGATTAGAGGAATGATGGTGACAAAGGATCTGGACATAATATCTTTCACGAATTAATCCAACAAGCATCAACTACAAGATGTAATCAACACTACTAGCAACCCACGGGTACCAATCTGAGGTTTTGAGACAAAGATGGAATACAAGAGATGAACTAGGGTTGCAGATGACATGGTGATGGTGTTGATGTTGATGAAGATTTGTTCTCACACGAAGGAAGAAGCATTGGTGATGACGATGGCTTTGATCTCACCCTCCTAGAAGGAAATTTCTGTGGCAGAATCACACCGCCGGAGAGAAAAAGGGCCTCTTCCCAGGTTTCCCCCTCGAGACGATGAAGCTTCATCCCGAAAGTAATATCTTGATTTTTTTTCTTGGGTAAAACACACCGTATAGGAGAAGATGGCTGTCGGAGGGCCAGCAGGGGTCCCACAAGCCATCAGGGTGTGTACAGGGGATGGGTCGTGCTCTGTTGGCTTGTGCCCAGCTGGCAGCCCTCCTCTGGTGTATTTTTGTTCCAAAAATTCTTAAGTATTCCAAAAATATTCTACGTGAAATTTTGGGTCATTTGGAGTCTCGTGATTTCTCTACTGATTCTTTCGTTTTTCGATCTAGAATCCCAGTTTCCAGATCTTTCCCTCATTGTGATGTTCATTGCATATTCAGAGAGAAAAAGGGATAAAAATTGCATAACAATTTGGAATTATGGACAAGAACAAAGTAAAAAAGTACAAGAAATCATGATGCAAAATGGACGTATCAGTAAACTGGATATGTATAGTGGAACATTCATTTGCTATAGCTCCAAGTGGAGCATGGTAGTAGCATCTACAATATGATATATAGATTTGCAAATTACACTTGGATATGAATGTTGTAGACCCGTTGACTAAAATATGTGTCACGAGCAAAAGATGATCGAACCCGAGATCTCATTGGGCGTCGATCACATGGCAATGTGAACTAGATTATTGTCTCTAGCGCAAGTGAGAGACTGTTGGAAATATGCCATAGAGGCAATAAAAAAGTGGTTATTATCATATTTCCTTGTTCACAAAAATCGTTTGTTATCCATGTGAGACTTGTATTAACCAGAAACTTAAATACATGTGTGTATATATGAGCAACACCGTGTCCCTAGTGAGCCTCTACTAGACTAGATTGTTGTTCAAAGATGGTTAAGGTTTCCTAACCATACACACGAGTTGTGATTTGATAACGGAATCAAATAATTAGGATAATTATTTGATGGACAAGACCCAACCGTAGGCATAGTACATGATCGTATCACTTAGTTTGTTGCTACTTCTTTCTTCATGTGGAGTATCTGTTCCTAAGACCATGAGATCATGCAACTCCCTGACACAGGAGGAATGCCTTGTGTGTATCAAATGTCACTTCGTAACTCGGTGATCATAAAGGTACTCTACATGTATCTTCGAGGGTGTCTCTTGGGTTGGCATGGATCGAGAGTTGTTTTTGTCAATCTGTAGGACAGAGAGGTAGCTCCGGGCCTCTCGGTAATACAACGTAACAAGAATCTTGCAAGAAATATGTATAAGGAGTTAGTCTTGTATTATTTAATGAGTAAAGGGACTTGTCGGTAACTATATTGAACTAGTTATGGAGATACCGACGATCGAATCTCGGGAAAGTAACATATCGGTAGACAAAGGGAACTGTATACGGGATTGATTGAATCCTTGACATCGTGGTTCGACCGATAAATATCTTAGTAGAATATTTAGGAACCAATATGGGCATACATGTCCCGCTATTGGTTATTGACCAGAGAGGTGTCTCGATCATGTCTATATGATTCTCGAACCCGTAGGGTCCGCATGCTCAATGTTCGGTGACACTAGAGTAGTACTGGGATATTTACGTTGATAACCAAATGTCGTCTGGAGCCCTGGATGATACCCCGAATGTTATGAAGAGTTTCAGAATGGTCCGGAGGTAAAGATTCATATATAGGAAGTCCTACTTTGGTCGTCGAAAAAGTTTTGACCATTGCCGGTAACGTAGTAGGGTGTCGGAAGGGTTCCTAGGGTTCACCGGGGGGTCCACTTGGCCCATGGGAACACATGGGCTGTATGGGTGGTGCTCTAGCCAATCTAGGCCCGTGGAACCAACCCCTAGAGGCACATGGGGCTTCGGGGGAAAGAGTCCCAAAGAAACAAGGCACCCCAGAGGTGCCTTGGAGGAGGGGGACTCCCTTGCTTGTGAAGGGAGGAATCCTCCCTAGCCGTCGGTCCTCCTTGCAGGAGGGACAAGGCTGCGCCCCAACCCTTCCCCTTGAATCCTAAATATAATAGTGGTGAGGGGAGGTCCGCACACAACAATTCCCAAGCCCCGACGGCAGCCCTCTCCCTCCCGTTACTCTGTTTTCTCCTCAGATTGCATCTACGATAGCGTTTGGCAAAGCCGTGCCTGGATTGCTCCACGACCATATCCACCATGCCGTTGTGATAGTTGAGATCCCATCTATTTATCCTCCCTCTCTTGCTAGATCAAGAAGGAGGAGTTGTCATCGAGTCGCATATGTGTTGAACGCGGAGGTGCCATCCGTTTGGCGCTTGATCGGGATGGATCGCGATTGGTTCGTGAAGACGTATGACTACATCAACCATTTTTTAACGCTCCCGCTTAGTGATCTGCAAGGGTATGTAGACACACCCTCCCTATCATAGCTATGCATCTCCATCGATAGAACTTGCGCGTGCATAGGAATGTTTTTGTTTCCCATGCAACGTTCCCCAACATACGATGAGGACATCAATACCATTGTTAAACCCACAGCCCAGCTGCAATACACACTCGACCAGTTACTAGAGCTCGCGCACGCCAATTGAATTACCAGGTAGTTTCATTTATTGGAAATCCTTCTAATGTTCATGAACATTTGATGTTGCCTAAGTTAGATAATTTTGGTGTACTTATGAATGAAGGATCTAGCATGGACAATAAGGATATCCGTTGGAGCAGGATCAAGCATGGAGAAGAAGGTGCACGCGCGGGAAAGAACAATGGGGCTTCCACTACTGATTTTGGCACTTTGGAGCCACCATAAGGAGAGCATGAAGGCTTGGACGAAATATTAAAGATGTCACTTTATAAATTTCGTCCATAGGCTATTATAGGTGTTGCGCCACCTTACTTTTGGGCCAAGCCCATGTAATTTCGAAATACCATATTATAGGCTATTTTAAGAGTCTTTATGTGTGGGGAAACTGAGTTAGGGTCGATTCGGACCCCTCCTCCAAGGGGTCACAAAATTCCTCGTGTATTCCCTCATATATACACCCCTTAGGGCGCCGTTTAGACTTGGGTTTTATTTAGAATACTAGTTTGCCATAGGTGCAACTTCGCATTCTTTGTTTTTGTTCCATGACTAGACAAAGACGTCACATAACCCCACTTTCATCAATAAAGCTTTTCTCATATATTCACAATATCCAGATTGCAATCTTAGTTTCTTGCTTGTTCTTCGTTTGCATGCAGGAAATAAACCCTCGGGGTCAGGTTGATCGTGCTCCAACATGGTGAAAAACCTCTCGGAGTTGGTTTAGGGATTGCTAAGGCACGACATCCTCACACGTCCGTAGTCGGATCGTCAAAGTCTACTCCACCAAAACGATAACCATCATCTCATCGAAAGACAGGGACAACTTTGCCTTTATCAAGTGGTATAATATTTCGAGGTTACTCGGTGAGATTTTACCAGTGTTTCATAGTTAGATTGCATCTGTTCTTCACACCTATAGTCCACGAAAAAGCCACAAAAAATTAGGGTTTGATCATCATATACGAACCAATCCGAGCCTTTGCATAGTCTTTTCAGTATTTTGCTTTGTTGAATTTGCGGTTACATCGTCGTGTCGAGTTGCTCGTCTTTGTGTCTAGTCCTTTGGAGTTTCGAGTTCTATTCCAACGTTGTCACGCTCCGCCGCGTGATCTTTAATAGCTGCCATATACCACCACTACGCTACCATCATCGTTGTTGCCATATACCAACACCACGCCACCATCATGCTTGATGCCATATATCACCACCACATATCCACCACCAATCCTAGTCCGAGTCCTTTATGTATTAGGTTAATTTCGAGATCCTCTTGTTTTCGGTTTTGTGTTTCCTTACGTGAGTAGGTTTCGAAAAAAAGAGTGTGGCACACTTTTCAAAGCACTATTTAGGCCAAAATTTCGGAGTTTGTTTTTTCCCTATCATGTTATTAGGCTTTTTAGAGAGTTTTGAGACACTCGCCATCATAGTGATTTTTGTCGCAATTTTTGGTCGTCGCACCCCAAATTGCTCCAGAAATAATTAGTCAAAAAAAATTCGTGCCTATCTTGTTTTTAGTCCTTCGAAAGAGTTTTGAGACACTCGCCATTATAATGATTTTCTGAAAAAAATAAGGAGCGTAAAAAATCGCACAAAGAAAGAAAGAAAGTCAGAGTGGCTCTTCCCTTGATTACGTGTAGCATCGTGATTTTGTTGGTGTTCTAGGCTTGCGTCTTTAGTACGGTCTAGCCTAGCACCAGCATGGTACCGTTGTTGACCATCCTTTCAACTTTGCATGTTTGAACTCATTATTGCTGACCCTTTTTGCTACCATATTGTAAGCCTTCCCAACTCCACATACATCTATATAGTGTGTTTGACACCACCTGACAATTGCTCTATCCAAGTTTTGAGAGTTTTGACTACATTGGTTGCCGATCACCACGTGCTACTAGGTACGAACTGGTAATAATTTGAGATTTGCTTGACGGATTTGTGACACACCACCACCAGTTCCTAGTAGTCTATAGGTTCATATTCTTCTGTATTCCTATTGCAGCTAACCATGCCAGGATCACAAGACGACGAGATCGACTGGGAGAGCCTGACCAACCGGGAGCTCCATGATAAATTTCAGCAAATTATGACTGACCAGGTACAAGACTTCGTGACGAGCCTTGGAGAGGCCATGGAGAAGCTAGACGGTTTGGAGAAGACATTCGACACCAAGACGGACGCCAAGTTCAATGAGTTGCTTGCCTGTCTACCAGCACCAACTGCAGCTTCCGTCCCTCTCCAACAACAATAACAACAACAACAACGAGGCCCAAATTTTGTGGGACGAGTGCGATGTGTGCCTTCCGAAAAGCACGTAATTCTGGTGTTGTTGCTCCGGCTGCTACCCCTGTTGCTGCTACTGAGGTTTCTGTGGCTGAGCAGAATGAGGATTATGATGGTGATGACGATGATGAGGGAGAGGTTGCTCCAAATCAGCACCAGGGACAACAACCACCACCACAAGCACCGACTCGTCCACATAGATACAATCGCAATGGTAGGGCTGCACCACCCCCTCAGGTACGGGATCACGACCATCTCCCTAAACTTAAATTGAATATTCCTACATTTGATGGTCGGTATGTTCCTGATATATATCTTACTTGCGAGTTAGAAATAGAGCAATGTTTTACATGCTTACAATTTCCTGAGGATAGGCGTGTTTCTGTTGCTATTTGTTCATTCACTAGTTTTGCTTGTGTTTGGTGGTCTGAACATTGTCGAATACATCATGCTCATATTCCAACTACTTGGGCTACTTTGGAAACCGCTATGCGTACTCATTGGATTCCACCATATTATCAACGTGAATTACTTAAAAAATTGCAGCATTTAAGACAAGGAAAAAATTATGTAGAAGAATATTATCAAGAATTACAAACTAGCATGATTAGATGTGGTATTGTTGAGGCCAATGAAGCTATGCTTGCACGTTTTATGGGTGGATTAATAAGAGATATTCAGACTATTCTAGAATATAAGGATTATAACACTATCACTCGTTTATTCCATCTTGCTTGCAAAGCTGAATGTGAAGTGCGGGATCGACACGTATTGGCGAGAACTAACTTTTCTGCAGGTCGCACTTCCTCATGGACGCCTCGGGCCTCATCTACTTCCACATGTCCTCTTGCATCAGCACGGCCTACTTCAGCCACCAACTCCAATAGAGATACGAGGAAACAGACCCCTCCCCCACCTTCCGCCAAGAGCACACCTTCTGGGCCAGCACAGAGCTCTTCCTCATCCATGGCATCCACAGGGCAAACAAATGAGGTTATCTGTCATCATTGCAAGGGTGGAGGTCATTATGCAAGAGAGTGCCCATTCAAGCGGGTGATGATTGTTACTGAGTATGGTGGATATGACTCCGCTAGTGATTATGACGAGGAGACTCTAGCTCTTATTGCAAGTGAAGACCAGGGTGTAGATGATACTGAACAAGAGACACAATACATGGCTACTGACTATGCTGACAGGTATGAAAGCTTAGTTGCTCAACGTGTTTTAAGTGTGCAGGTAACACAGGCTGAGCAAAATTAGATGTACAATTTGTTCCATACAAAGGGAGTTGTGAAGGAACGTTATGTTCGCTTAATTATCAATGGAGGGAGTTGCAACAACTTGGCTAGCATGGAGATGATGGAGAAGCTTTCTCTCACCACTAGACCACATCCACAACCTTATTACATCCAGTGGTTCAACAACAGTGGCAAGGTTAAGGTAACACGTACTGCTCGTGTCCATTTTAGCATTTCTTCATATTCTGATTTTGTTGATTGTGGTGTGGTACCCATGCAAGCATGCTCCATTTTACTTGGTAGACCATGGCAATTTGATAAAAATTCTGTACACCATGGTAGGAAAAATCAGTATACTCTTGTTCATAAAGATCAAAATATAACTTTGCTTCCTATCTCTCCCGAACATATTGTGAAAGATGATGTTGCTAGAGCTAGTAAAGCAAAGCAGGACCTACATAAGAGTGAAAATCAGATTGTAGCAAAGGAATTTGAGCAACACAATAAGCCTAATAAACCATCATCTAGTGTTGCATCTGAAATAAAATTGAAGAGCGGTTCTTTACTTGCCACTAAATCTGATATTACTGATTTGGATGTTACTACATCTATTTGCTATGCTTTCTTATGCAAAGAGGTATTATTTTCATTCGAGTACATGCCTCCCTCTTTGCCTCCTACTTCCATTAACATTTTGCAGGAGTTCACTGACGTCTTTCCACAAGACGTGCCATCGAGATTACCACCTATTAGAGGGATTGAGCATCAGATTGACTTAATTCCCAGTGCATCGCTACACAACCGTGCACCATACCACACCAATACAGAGGACACGAAGGAGATTATGCGTCAAGTAGAGGAGCTGCTCGACAAAGGTTAATGACATAAATTGTCCTAGTTTGGTGACGCTAACTTGTTCAAACATGCATGAACATGGCATAAACAGATTCCTTGGATTTTTATGTTCATTATTCATATATAATTAATTTTGTTTGGAGCTATGGTTGAATTTCTATGATTTTTAGAAGTTTTAAGTATTTTTTTGGAATTTCTAGAATAGTTTTAAAAACAAAAAATCATTAACCGCGACAGCATTACATCATCATGATGTCAGCCGGTTAACACCTCCTCGTCCAGGTCAAAACTAGCACTCAGACCCGCATGTCAGCGACACTGTGGCTAAAACAGATTAATTAAAACCTAACTTAGTATTATTAACAGGGTGTATCCCACTGTTAGTTGCAAAGGAGTTAAGTTAATAGTTCATTACTCCTTAATCTAATCCCTGACCGACTGGGCCCACATGGTAGTGGCTCAGGCCGGCAACGTCGACACCGGCAACCAACAGAGCGACGGAGGCACGCCGAAATCGCAGCACCGGCGTCCATTCAACACACGAATGCGTGGAATGGGTTCCTGGGGGTGTGGTGCTTCGGATGGAGGTCTCGGGGCTGACGACACCGGCTTGCAGCAGCAACGCCGGCGAGCTCTAGCGGTGGCGGCGCTCGGGAGCATGCGGGCACGGGGCTACGATGCTCGAGGGGGCAATCTAGCGACTACGTTGGCCTCCTTAGGGCACCAGGAGCATGACAAGGTGCAATGGCGAGACCGGCTCGAGCTCAGGCGACGGTGGCGACGAGGCCGTACGGCAGAGAGCTCGGTTCCGGCGGGGAGAGGCGCTAGGGCATGCGTTCGAGAGAACTAGGAGAGGGGAATGAAGCGGGGGCTCACGTAGGGGGCGTAGGGACGCTCGGAAGGCTTGGGAAGTCTCGTGTGATGGCAAATCGACGACGGCCTTCGGTGGACGGAGGTGGAGAAGACGACGGTGATGGCGTTGCTGGAGGGCCTCCGATCTCGATTTCTTCAGCGAGGAGATGTGGAGGAGCACGGCGGGGCTTCTCGACACGACGACGGTGCTACTTGAGGACAGTGACCGCGGCGACGGTTTCTCTTGGTTACGAGTGAGAGGGATAGAGCAGAGGAGGGGATGAGAACAGGGAGAGTTAGAGAGAGACCAGGGGGTGTGTGGCCTCGTCTAGGTACATCAAGGGCGAGCCAGGTAGGAACGAAGGAGCTGGCCGTGTCACGCGTGCGCCGGCGACACACCCTCGTGCCCACTCGCACGAGGAAGAAGACGCCTCTATCCCTGGGTTGGGCAGGGAACAGTACTAGGCGAGGAAGGTAAGTTCTTTCCTTTCGTTTTTTATTTTGCTTCTGTTTTCTAATAAAGGCTATTTGTTTTATTTTGTTTGGGAAAATATCCTAGAACTTATTATGGAATGTAAATATATTATTTCCAAGCCCCATAATAAGTTTCAACATTTTTGGAGAGACTAAAATATTTGTAGTCCTTTATTTGTCATGTTCAACAACTTTATTGGTTTATTTAAAATGCATGTAAGGGTTGAAAAATATAGATTACCCGTGGTATGTTGTTGCCAACATTTATCACAGAGGGTGAATTTTTTAAGGCGATTTTGGGTTCATTGAAAAAAACACAATATTGGATTTGGTTTAATCAAATGAGGTGCTAGGATTTGTTTATCCCCATTTCAATTTAGTTTGAATTTACCATGATGCAACTAATTTCAAGCAATTATTGTAGGGCTATGAGAGCGCGATTGGTCTGAATAGTCGGTTGCACGCACCTCCGTAGGTCCTGTGAAGTCTGTCCCCGAGTATTATGCACCCTCCACCGATCGAGTAATGAGTTGTCACTACATCACCCCGCGAGGCTGCGGCACTTTCTGTTGGAAATATGCCCTAGAGGCAATAATAAAATGGTTATTATCATATTTCCTTGTTCATTATAATCGTCTATCGTTCATGCTATAATTGTATTAACAGGAAACAGTAATACATGTGTGAATGAATAGATCACAATGTGTCCCTAGCAAGCCTCTAGTTGGCTAGCTCGTTAGTCAATAGATGATCATGGTTTCCTGATCATGGACATTGGATGTCATTGATAACGGGATCACATCATTGGGAGAATGATGTGGTGGACAAGACCCAATCCTAAGCCTAGCACTAGATCGTATTGTTCGTATGCTAATGCTTTTCTAATGTCAAGCATCTTTTCCTTCGACCGTGAGATTGTGCAACTCCCGGATACCGTAGGAGTGCTTTGGGTGTATCAAACGTCACAACGTAACTGGGTGACTATAAAGGTGCACTACGGGTACCTCCGAAAGTGTCTGTTGGGTTGGCACGAATCGAGATCGGGATTTGTCACTCCGTGTGACGGAGAGGTACCTCTGTGCCCACTCGGTAGAACATCATCATGAGCTCAATGTGACTAAGGAGTTAGTCACACGATGACGTGCTACGGAACGAGTAAAGAGACTTACCGGTAACGAGTAAAGAGACTTACCGGTAAAGAGACTTTCGGGCATCACCGGTAACGTACCGGGACCACCGGGACCACCGGAGGTGGTCCCGGGGGACCACCGAAGGGGGGTGACGACCCCGGGAGGCTAGATGGGCTAAGTGGGGAAGGGACCAGCCCCTAAGTGGGCTGGTGCGCCCCCCACCCAGCCCATGTGCACCAGAAAAAAGGGGAAAGGGGGGAACCCTAACTAAGGTGGGCCTTAGGCCCACCAAAGGGGTGCGCCACCCCTCCTCCTTGCCCTGGCCGCCACTCCCCCCATCTGGGAGGGCTGCCGCACCCCCTAGGGTGGGAACCCTAGGGGTGGCACCCCCTCTCCCCTTCCCCTATATATAGTGGGCACTTTAGGCCTTTGGAGGACACGGTTTTCCCTCTCCCTCGGCGCAGCCCTGCACTTCTTCCTCCTCCTCTCTGCCGGCGCTTGGCGAAGCCCTGCCGGGAGACCTCATCTCTCCACCAACACCACGCCGTCGTGTTGCTGGTCTTCTTCCCCAACCTCTCCCTCCTCCTTGTTGGATCAAGGTGCGGGAGACGTCACCGGGCTGTACGTGTGTTGAACGCGGAGGTGCCATTGTTCGGCACTAGATCGGACTCGCTGCGAGTACGACTCCATCAACCGCGTTCTAGCAACGCTTCCGCTTAGCGACCTTCAAAGGTACGAAGATGCTCTTACCCCTCTCTCGTTGTTGGTATCTCCATAGAAAGATCTGAACATGCGTAGGAAATTTTTTGAATTTATGCTACGTTCCCCAACAGTGGCATCCGAGCCAGGTTTTCTATGCATAGATTCTATGCACGAGTAGAACACAAAAGTTGTGGGCGATGGTTTGTCAATTTGCTTGCCGTTACTAGTCTTATTCTTTTCCGGCGGTATTGTGGGATGAATCGGCCCGGACCGACCTTACACATACGCTTACGTGAGACTGGTTCCACCGACAGACATGCACATCGTGCATAAAGGTGGCTAGCGGGTGTCTGTCTCTCCTACTCTAGTCGGATTGGATTTGATGAAAAGGGTCCTTATGAAGGGTAAATAGCTTTGGCATATCATCGTTGTGGCTGTCACGTAGGTAAGAAGGCGTTCTTGTTAGAAACCCAAATCAGCCACGTAAAACTTGCAACAACAATTAGAGGATGTCTAACTTGTTTTTGCAGGGTTTGACATGTGATGTGATATGGCCAAAGTTGTGATGTTGCATGTATGATGTATGAGATGATCATGTTATTGTAATAGGTTTCACGACTTGCATGTCGATGAGTATGACAACCGGCAGGAGCCATAGGAGTTGTCTTAATTTATTGTATGAGATGCAACGCCATGTGCTTACTACTTTTACTTCATTGCTAACGGTTAGCCATAGTAGTAGTGATAGTAGTAGTTGGCGTGACGACTTCACGGAGACACGATGATGGAGATCATGATGATGGAGATCATGGTGTCACGCCAGTGACGATGATGATCATGCGATGCCTGAAGATGGAGATCGAAAGAGCAAAGATGATAATGGCCATATCATGTCACTATATGATTGCATTGTGATGTTTATCATGTTGTACATCTTATTGCTTAAAACGACGGTAGCATAATAAGATGATCCCTCTTAAAATTTCGAGAACATATTCCCCTATGTGTGCACCATTGCGAAGGTTCGTTGTCTCGAAGCACCACGTGATGATCGGGTGTGATAGATTCTAACGTTCGCATACAACGGGTGTAAGCCAGATTTACACACGCGAAACACCTAGGTTGACTCGACGAGCTTAGCATGTACAGACATGACCTCGAATACAAGAGACTGAAAGGTCGAACATGAGTCGTATGGTTGAATACGATCAGCATGAAGTTGCTCACCATGGTGACTAGTCCGTCTCACGTGATGATCGGACACGGGTTAGTCAACATGGATCATGTATCACTTAGATGACTAGAGGGATGTCGATTTAAGTGGGAGTTCATACTTAATTTTATTAAATGAACTTAATTGTCATGAATTTAGTCTAAAAGTTGTCTTTATAAATATTGTAGATGTCCAACGTCAACCTCAACTTCAACGCATTCCTAGAGAAAGACAAGCTGAAAGATGATGGTAGCAACTATGCGGACTGGGTTCGCAACCTGAAGCTCATCCTTGAAGAAAGTAAAAAGGCTTATGTCCTTAATGCGCCGCTAGGTGACCCTCCCGCTCCCGCAGCAGCCCAGGACATTCTAAACGTCTGGCAAGCGCGGAGTGATGACTACTCTCTGGTCAGGTGTGGCATGTTATACAGTTTAGAAACGGGGCTCCAAAGACGTTTTGAGCAATACGGGGCATATGAGATGTTCCAAGAGCTGAAGCTAGTTTTTCAAGCTCATGCCCGTGTCGAGAGATATGAAGTCTCCGACAAGTTCTTCAGCTGTAAGATGGAGGAGAACAGTTCTGTCAGTGATCACATACTCAAAATGTCTGGATTACACGGTCGTCTGACTTCACTTGGAGTCGAACTTCCGGATGATGCTATCATTGACAGAATCCTCCAGTCTCTCCCACCAAGCTACAAAGGCTTTGTGCTTAACTACAACATGCAAGGGATGGAGAAAACCATTCCCGAGTTGTACTCGATGCTCAAGTCTGCAGAAGTAGAAATCAAGAAGGAGCATCAAGTGTTGATGGTCAACAAGACCACTAGTTTCAAGAAAGGCAGGGGTAAGAAGAACTTCAAGAAAGACGGCAAAACTGTTGCCGCGCCCGGTAAGCCAGATGTCGGGAAGAAGAAAAAGAACGGACCCAAGCCTGAGACTGAGTGCTTCTATTGCAAGGGAAAGGGTCACTGGAAGCGGAACTGCCCCAAATACTTAGCGGACAAGAAGGCCGGCAACGTTAAAGGTATATTTGATATACATGTTATTGATGTGTACCTTACCAGTGCTCGTAGTAGCTCCTGGGTATTTGATACCGGTGTTGTTGCTCACATTTGCAACTCAAAGCAGGAACTGCGGAATAAGCGGAGACTGGCCAAGGACGAGGTGACGATGCGCGTCGGGAATGGTTCAAAGGTCGATGTGATCGCCGTCGGCACGCTACCTCTACATCTACCGTCGGGATTAGTTTTAAACCTTAATAATTGTTATTTAGTACCAGCTTTAAGCATGAACATTGTATCAGGGTCTTGCTTAATGCGAGACGGCTACTCATTTAAGTCAGAGAATAATGGTTGTTCTATTTATATGAGTGATATGTTTTATGGTCATGCTCCGCTGGTGAATGGTTTATTCTTGATGAATCTCGATCGTGATGTTACACATATTCATAGCGTGAGTACCAAAAGATGCAAAGTTGATAATGATAGTCCCACGTACTTGTGGCACTGCCGCCTTGGTCATATCGGCGTTAAACGCATGAAGAAGCTCCATACTGATGGACTATTAGAGTCTCTTGACTTTGAATCATTTGACACATGCGAACCGTGCCTCATGGGCAAGATGACTAAGACTCCATTCTCAGGAATAATGGAGAGAGCAACCGACTTATTGGAAATAATACATACTGATGTGTGTGGTCCAATGAACGTTGAAGCTCGCGGTGGTTATAGTTATGTTCTCACTCTCACCGATGATTTGAGTAGGTATGGGTATATCTACTTGATGAAGCACAAATCTGAGACGTTTGAAAAGTTCAAAGAATTTCAGAGTGAGGTTGAGAATCAACGTGACAGAAAAATTAAATGTCTACGATCTGATCGTGGAGGAGAATATTTGAGTCACGAGTTTGGCACACACCTAAGGAAGTGTGGAATCGTTTCACAACTGCTCCGCCTGGCACACCGCAGCGCAACGGAGTGTCTGAACGTCGTAATGCACTTTATTAGATATGGTACGATCTATGATGTCTCTCACCGACTTACCGCTATCATTTTGGGGATACGCATTAGAAACTGCAGCATTCACTTTAAATAGGGCACCGTCTAAATCCGTTGAGACGACACCGTATGAAATGTGGTTTGGCAAGAAACCTAAGTTGTCGTTTCTTAAAGTTTGGGGCTGCGATGCTTATGTGAAGAAACTTCAACCAGAAAAGCTCGAACCCAAAGCGGAGAAATGCGTATTCATAGGATACCCTAAGGAAACTATTGGGTATACCTTCTATCTTAGATCCGAAGGTAAAACCTTTGTTGCCAAGAACGGATCCTTTCTAGAGAAAGAGTTTCTCTCGAAAGAAGTAAGTGGGAGGAAGGTAGAACTTGATGAGGTAATTACACCCCCTCTCGAACAGGAAAGTAGCGCAGCGCAAGAAGTTGTTCCTGTGGTGCCTACACCGACTGAAGAGGAAGTTAATGATGATGATCATGAAGCTTCGGATCAAGTTACTACTGAACCGCGAAGGTCCACAAGGGTACGCTCCGCACCAGAGTGGTACGGCAACCCTGTGATGGAAATCATGTTGTTAGACAACGGTGAACCTTCGAACTATGAAGAAGCGATGGCGGGCCCGGATTCCAACAAATGGCTTGAGGCCATGAAATCCGAGATAGGATCCATGTATGAGAACAAAGTATGGACTTTGGTGGACTTGCCCGATGACCGGCGAGCCATAGAAAATAAATGGATCTTCAAGAAGAAGACTGATGCAAACGGTAATGTAACCGTTCACAAAGCTCGACTTGTCGCAAAGGGTTTTCGACAGATTCAAGGAGTTGACTACGAAGAGACTTTCTCTCCCGTAGCGAAGCTGAAATCAGTCCGAATCATGTTAGCAATTGCCGCCTTTTATGATTATGAAATTTGGCAAATGGACGTCAAAACGGCGTTCCTTAACGGGAACCTTAAGGAAGAGTTGTATATGATGCAACCAGAAGGTTTTGTCGACCCTAAGGGTGCTAACAAAGTATGCAAGCTCCAGCGCTCCATCTATGGGCTGGTGCAAGCATCTCGGAGTTGGAACATTCGCTTTAATGAAGTGATTAAAGCGTTTGGGTTCATACAGGTTTACGGAGAAGCCTGTCTGTACAAGAAAGTGAGTGGGAGCTCTGTAGCTTTCCTCGTACTATATGTGGATGACATATTATTGATGGGGAATGATATAGAGATGTTGGAGAGCATAAAGGCCTATTTGAACAAGAGTTTTTCAATGAAGGACCTTGGAGAAGCTGCATACATATTAGGCATCAAGATCTATAGAGATAGATCGAGACGCCTCATAGGTCTTTCGCAAAGTACATACCTTGACAAGATATTGAAGAAGTTCAATATGGAAAACTCAAAGAAAGGGTTCTTGCCAGTTTTGCAAGGTATGAGATTGAGTAAGACTCAGTCGCCGACCACGGCAGCAGATAGAGAGAAGATGGGTTCTCTCCCCTACGCTTCAGCCGTGGGCTCTCTAATGTATGCCATGCTGTGTACCATACCTGATATAAACCTTGCGATAAGCTTGGTAGGGAGGTACCAAAGTAATCCCGGTGCGGAACACTGGACAGCGGTCAAGAATATCCTTAAGTACCTGAAAAGGACTAAGGAAATGTTTCTCGTTTATGGAGGTGACGAAGAGCTCGTCGTAAAGGGTTACGTCGATGCTAGCTTCGATACAGATCCGGATGACTCTAAGTCACAAACCGGATACGTATATGTGTTGAATGGTGGGGCAGTGAGCTGGTGCAGCAGCAAGCAAGAAGTCGTGGCAGCATCTACATGTGAAGCGGAGTACATAGCTGCTTCAGAAGCGACTCATGAAGGAATTTTGATGAAGGAGCTCATCACCGACCTTGGAGTGGTTCCAAGCGCGTCGGGTCCTATGACACTCTTCTGTGATAACACTGGAGCCATTGCCATAGCCAAGGAGCCCAGGTTTCACCGGAAGACGAAGCACATCAAGCGCCGCTACAACTCCATCCAGGACCATGTCCAGAGTGGAGCGATAGATATTTGTAAAGTACACACGGATCTGAATATTGCAGACCCGTTGACTAAACCTCTTCCACGAGCAAAACATGATCAGCACCATAATGCTATGGGCGTTCGATACATCACAATGTAACTAGATTATTGACTCTAGTGCAAGTGGGAGACTGTTGGAAATATGCCCTAGAGGCAATAATAAAATGGTTATTATCATATTTCCTTGTTCATGATAATCGTCTATCGTTCATGCTATAATTGTATTAACAGGAAACAGTAATACATGTGTGAATGAATAGATCACAATGTGTCCCTAGCAAGCCTCTAGTTGGCTAGCTCGTTAGTCAATAGATGATCATGGTTTCCTGATCATGGACATTGGATGTCATTGATAACGGGATCACATCATTGGGAGAATGATGTGGTGGACAAGACCCAATCCTAAGCCTAGCACTAGATCGTATTGTTCGTATGCTAATGCTTTTCTAATGTCAAGCATCTTTTCCTTCGACCGTGAGATTGTGCAACTCCCGGATACCGTAGGAGTGCTTTGGGTGTATCAAACGTCACAACGTAACTGGGTGACTATAAAGGTGCACTACGGGTACCTCCGAAAGTGTCTGTTGGGTTGGCACGAATCGAGATCGGGATTTGTCACTCCGTGTGACGGAGAGGTATCCCTGGGCCCACTCGGTAGAACATCATCATGAGCTCAATGTGACTAAGGAGTTAGTCACACGATGACGTGCTACGGAACGAGTAAAGAGACTTACCGGTAACGAGATTGAACAAGGTATAGGTATACCGACGATCGAATCTCGGGCAAGTTCTACACCGACAGACAAAGGGAATTGTATACGGGATTGATTGAATCCTTGACATCGTGGTTCATCCGATGAGATCATCGTGGAGCTAGTGGGAGCCACCATGGGTATCCAGACCCCGCTAATGGTTATTGGCCAGAGAGGTGTCTCGGTCATGTCTGCCTGTCTCCCGAACCCGTAGGGTCTACACACTTAAGGTTCGATGACGGTGGGGTTATAGGGAATTGTTATACGAGATTACCGAAAGTTGTTCGGAGTCCCGGATGAGATCCCGGATGTCACGAGGAGCTCCGGAATGGTCCGGAGGTAAAGATTGATATATAGGACGGATGGTTTCGGACACCGGAAGTGTTTCGGGCATCACCGGTAACGTACCGGGACCACCGGGACCACCGGAGGTGGTCCCGGGGGACCACCGAAGGGGGGTGACGACCCCGGGAGGCTAGATGGGCTAAGTGGGGAAGGGAACCAGCCCCTAAGTGGGCTGGTGCGCCCCCCACCCAGCCCATGTGCACCAGAAAAAAGGGGAAAGGGGGGAACCCTAACTAAGGTGGGCCTTAGGCCCACCAGAGGGGTGCGCCACCCCTCCTCCTTGCCCTGGCCGCCACTCCCCCCATCTGGGAGGGCTGCCGCACCCCCTAAGGTGGGAACCCTAGGGGTGGCACCCCCTCTCCCCTTCCCCTATATATAGTGGGCACTTTAGGCCTTTGGAGGACACGGTTTTCCCTCTCCCTCGACGCAGCCCTGCACTTCTTCCTCCTCCTCTCTGCCGGCGCTTGGCGAAGCCCTGCCGGGAGACCTCGTCTCTCCACCAACACCACGCCGTCGTGTTGTTGGTCTTCTTCCCCAACCTCTCCCTCCTCCTTGTTGGATCAAGGTGCAGGAGACGTCACCGGGCTGTTCGTGTGTTGAACGCGGAGGTGCCGTTGTTCGGCACTAGATCGGACTCGCTGCGAGTACGACTCCATCAACCGCGTTCTAGCAACGCTTCCTCTTAGCGATCTTCAAAGGTACGAAGACGCTCTTACCCCTCTCTCGTTGCTGGTCTCTCCATAGGAAGATCTGAACATGCATAGGAATTTTTTTGAATTTATGCTACGTTCCCCAACACTGTCGCCCCGTGGTTCTCCCTGCAGGTGCACCGACTGGCGTATTGCCTTTGCGTCACCCCTTCGGGTCACAGTGCCGCGACACACAGTCCTCGCTGCCGCCCGAGGCTGTTCCCGTGGCTACACCAACCTGCATTCTACCACCGCGCCGCCCCTTCGGGACGTAGCGCCGCGGCATACGGTCCACGCCGTCGCACCGAAGTCTTCCCGCCGTTGTCGCATGTTGCTGCCCATTCGGGATGTAGCGCCATGACATGTTGTCCATGCCGTCGCCTTGAGGGATTCCTGATGTCGCCACCTATTGTCATTACGTCCCTCCTTCGGTCCGTAGCGTTGCGCCCCACGGTCCACTTTGTTGTCCCCATGCGTCGACTCTACGTGCTATGCGCCGCGCCGCCTCCTTTGGTACGGGAACGCCACCGTCCACCTGGTCTTCGTCACGTTGTTGGGTTCTCCTCGCCTACTTCGAGCATCGCCGCCGCACTCCTAACCTAGCCGCCACCGCTACCTTCTTAGGTCGCCGTTGTTGCTCTGCTTCCTCGGCGCCACTATCGCACGCTCACCCAAGCTGTGCCACCAGTCCACCCCCTTCATCTTCGTCCAACACCAGCTCATCGCCAGCGTCGCCGTCATCTTCTTCGACCACAATGAGTGACATCGGCCCTCACCGATTTGCGCCACAACCGTCGTCCACTCCTTCTTTGCTAGCCCCCTCGACCTAGCGTACAAGTTGTGCAGGTTCCCGTCAACAACGTCTTCTTTCCGACGCACCGCTACTTGGACACCACAGCACCATGACTAACTCCACGTCGACTAACTTGACCCCGACCACCCACACTCGATATCGACCACGGCTAACTCGTCCATGGCTACACCACCGACGCTCTCGGCCACCTCCACAACGGTACAAAGGGCTATCACGTCGCTTGAGCAACTCATCGGCTTCCTCTACAGTTCACGTGTCCGTGACGCGACACTGTCCCTAACGCTCCTGCTACGACTGCAGGGGATGTCAACCCGTCGGCTGTTATTCTCTCTAGTCTGATCGTTCACGACGTTTTTGTTGTTCGCAACGCTACCGTCACGACTGCAGGGGATATTAGAGATATATTTAGTACACATGTATTTGGTAGTCTAGAATTTATAATTTATCTTTTACCTTATCTTTAGAAAAGGCTTCTTGTCTTTCAGATCTATACTTTTATTTATACTCGTTGGTAAGACTGAATACAGTATCCATCAATTCCACCCATAATAATACACTATATTAAAGCTACTAAGGAGGGGCTCCTCCCGTGCGTTTGAAGTGTTGCGTGATTGGTTTTACCTGGCTGACACGTGTAACTGATTTTTCTTGTGGTTTACCGCCAAACCGGTTTTCTCTCGATTTGGTTCAGCGTGATTTCCAGTCGCACCGCCTTACGCTAGATATTTCCAGCCGCTGCACGTATCTGCACCTCATTTACGCACCGTCCCTCTCTCTATCTCTCTCGGTCTCTCCTCCCACCCCTCTTCCTCCCTCTTCCCAATGGAGGCGGCGCCCTCCTCGCCTTTCCTCCCAGCTACACATCTTGCTCGCTGGACGCCCCTCCTCCCCCTATTTGAGGTCATCGTTCTCGCCGTCACCTCAAGGACATCGGAGAGCCAACCGATTAGTGTGGAGAAGGAGCTGATGTTGGCGAGCACCTCGATCTGGAGATCGTGTGCGACAACAGCATGTGTCAGGATTCGTCTTTCAGCCGCGTCGCCGCGAGGAGGAGAGCGCTGGAAGCCCGTGTCGGCAAAGTGCATCGCTGGTTCTCTTGATCGCGTGGCGTTACATGGGCCCGTCTCCTTGGTCGTGTTCGTGTGTTGGGATCTTCTCTGTGTTCCTTATGGCGTTAGGTAGGGCCTCTCTGCTAGGTACGTCCTTTGCTCAATTTCTTTGTTATTTTTCTTCCCTCCTTCCTCACTGACTCCATAACTTTTTTCACGTGTTAGGCAGCACCGCAGTAGCTACAATGCTGGTAGAAGCAAGCCAACAATTACCTGCCAGAAGCTCTCCATCTGGTCTCTATTTTGCAGCCGGCGGCAACAACAACACTACCAAAGTATGGTGCGCCCAGGCCTCATGTCATAAATTTATTTAGCCATGCTCACTACAACTTTTTAGTTAATTTCAGTTTTAGTGCTAAATATGTATACGGTATCGTTTATAGGTGGTGCTGCATTGTAGCTTTATGGAATCCTTTTGGACTTCAAAAACTAGGACCCGTGTAAACTGTTGGTGGTTTGTACTTCGTAGCTTCATAAGAGTCAGACTAATTACATTTTTAATGTCATGAACTTATTTTATCCTCATGGTTACCGCAAAGTAAGTTGTACAGTGTTGGTTTGAGCCATTAATATGGCATGACGAGGCACTGTTTTTGACACATGTGTAATTTTACAGGGTGGTACTCTAGAGGGATCAATGACGTTCAATAGAATGTCCAGATTTTAAACATATAAAGTTTGAGGAAGGATTAGTCTACTATTGACTGTTTTGGTATTGAAGGCTAGAGAAAAATACACTGTCCGTTCCAAAAATAAGTGTCGCGGCCTTAGTACAAAATTTGTACTAATTTAGTGTTAAATTTGCGGCACTTATTTTATGACAGAGGGAGTACTAAGTAGTGGATTTCATCACCCATGGAGATTTTATTTCACTCGAGAACTATATCTGTATCACTTGCTCCACAACCATAAAACTTCCACGTTTTGGACGTGTTCCCATTTTCAAAACTTCAGAAGTGTGTTTGGTACAATATTTTGGTGTTAAGCCAAATAATGGATTTATTTTCTCCTCATTTTGTATGCATGGAAATAATTGGCTGTTATGATTTTACATTCCTTCGAGATGCTGGGAGTTTATGAAGTTTCAAAGATGATGACTTCCTTTTATATAGATAATGTATTTATTTTCTCCTCATTTTGTATGCATGGAAATAATTGGCTCTTATGATTTTACATTCCTTGCAGATGCTACGAGTTTATGAACTTTCAAAGATGATGACTTCCTTTTATATAGATAATGTATTTATTTTCTCCTCATTTTGTATGCATGGAAATAATTGGCTGTTATGATTTTACATTCCTTCCAAATGCTACGAGTTTATGAAGTTTCAAAGATGATGACTTCCTTTTATATAGATAGATCATTTGCTCTAAACATGACGCTTATGAGAAACTGGAGTAACTTTACTCATGTGCTTTGTGTCGCTTTCTTGATTTTGAAGTTTACTTTGTAAAAAATCGTTCATGTGTTGGCTAATGTATCTACAAGGTAGCCCGGAAAGGTTGTAAATTATATTTAAAAAAAGATAAAGTATGTTGTGTTTTAAATCTGAAAGTGAAAAAATTAGGCTTATGAGGTAGTAGTTTTACCACTGCGCCAAGGTTCCCCTTCTTACTATGAATATCTATATTCCTGATAAATTCATCTCCTATTACGTCCATGTTTCGGTTTAGCCTGGGTATTATCCAGTGCTGGCCTAATTTGACATTGTTGGTTTCTCTTTTTTTTTTAGTTTCCAAAGAAGTTTTCGAAATTCTCAATAGCTCACCTTAATTATATTCGTGTTCTCCCTAAAAACGTATTTGATGATTTTCTTTTAATAGTGTTGCACTTCGCTCTATACTGGAAGCTCATTCAACCAGTCAAGGCAATGTTCAATTCGATCGCTTTCATATACATTGTTTCTTCACCACACTGCTCATGATTGTTTTCATTCCTAATTATGTTTCTTTTTGTCTGATCCACTTGGTTCACCCAAAGAGATATTATGCAAATGTACTTCACTATTTGTTTCAAAAGATGCCTCTTTTTGTCTGATCCATTTGATTCACCGAAAGAGATATTATGCAAATGTACTTTGCTATTTGTTTCAAAAGATGTCTCTTTTAGTCTGATCCACTTGATTCACCGAAAGAGATATTATGCAAATGTACTTCGCTATTTGTTTTAAAAGAGTTTACTGCATTTGTTGCTCACTAGAACATCCCGGAATATTTTCCAAAGAATTCTATCAATTCTTGTGAGTTAACCTATCGAATTGATTTATATATAGCTATTTCATACTCTGGTGCATATATGCAGAAAATAAATTGTATTGTATGCAGGTTATGATGATAATACTGAGAAAGGTAGCACTGGTGCGGCTGTTGTAATCTGGATGGGTCTATCATATTATCTGTATGTTCTTCTCTGATGTTGTGACTTGAGGCTGAAGAACTTAAAATTATTGCCTGACTTCAAGACCTAAAAGCACTCACAATAGTTGTGATCCTCCCATCATTATTGGCTGTTATTTCTACTTTGAAGAATGCAATGCACAATAGATCTCGACTTCGTAATTGTGATCTGGAAACTAGGGACTCTTCGGATATAACTGAATTTGTGAAGATTCATCGAACTGCTAATATGGTGGCTGTATTGCCAGCACGATTCTTACCAATTTTGTAAATTCTAAAACCATGTAATGATTTTTTCCTCAAACTTCTCGCAAAAATAAAAGAATATTTTTCTCTGCTATGTGTGTTGTTTTTCTGGCTAACTTTTAAGCAATAGAAAGATACTCCTGGTATAGATTGGCAAGTGTTTGAACTGAACCAGAAAAGATAATGTATGCTGTGTATACTGCATGGGTAAGTCGTGCAGGTTGCTCTGTTAATTGAAAATGCAGGTGATGGTTATTCATGACACTTTAGGTTTAGATGTTTTTTTTACCTGTCAACATTTAATTACTGTATAATTTTATTTATTGGAGTAAAGGTTACATTCTCTCACGTTTAGACTGATCAAGGTAAATACTAAATAGTAAGTTCCGTCTACATAACTAAAACAATTTTAGAGGCTACAAGTACAATGCCTGCGAGTTGGGTGACCACTTCTATTCAAGATAGCCACAATAACCAATTTATACATATGATCTATAACAAATAGTACAAGGTAATCATATAGTACAAGGTAATTATGGTACTGGATTATAGCATTTGATCTTAGGATACTTGGGCTTTGCTCATGCAATTTTGCCTGCTACTTTTGGGATGGTGCTGCAAGGGTAGACCGCCACCATTTTGAGGCCCTCGACATAACTCTCGGAGACATACTTTTCAGTGAACAACAACAACAAATTTCTCTTCCTTTTGATATTTTATAATAGAAATGAACTTCTATGCTACATTGATTGGTGCTCTCACAAAAACAATAGTCGGTCAAATCATAACTAAACCGACGATGGGGGCACGCCGCGCCTTCACGCCACTAGTCTCTCTTTATCCCTTTTACATGTTCTGCTCGAAGAGAGCAATTGGGTGAAAATGGAAGTGGGAGGACTTCATATTGTGCAAGGACACTTTTGCAAGCGAATACGAGGCCAAATTTAGCTTTTTATCTCCAAGCAGGATACCTTTTTAAGCGAGCGCTAGTGGGAATTTCTTGTCCAAACCAACAATCGAATTGCTGCCAGGGAATACCAAATCCATTTCATGCACTTCAATTCAGACATCCAAATAAGAATTCTTGAAGATCAATAAACTTCAAGGAATTTAAAAATAAAAATAGAACTTCTAGGAGTATAATGTAATCCCTCCGTCGTAAAATAAATGTCGTTGGTTTAGTATAAAATTTATACTTCCTCTGTGCCAAAATAAATGTCTTGAGATTAGTATAACTTTATACTAGAGCTAGTATAAAGTTAAGACAATTATGGACAGAGGGAGTACTAATTTAGTGTGGGACAGAGGGGGTAGTATATGGTTTATATACACACCGTATGCGGAAATTGCTTTTGGCTTGCGAGCTCCATGGTGGCCTTTAAATTCAAACTTTAAATTTCGTGAAAATTCATATTTTAATATTTTAAAAAAAATCTGAAAAAAATATATAGATAGCTGAAGGTATAATATATAAGTGTGTTAATTTTCAGAACAAAATACGTTGAAATGAGGGCTGTACAAAAAAGATAAATCTGGAACTTTTTAACACATGTTACCATTCATCATTTCACGCAATGAATTTATCTTTTTTGTACAGGTTGCGTTTCAAAGTATTTCGACCTGAAATTTTACATACACCACTAGTGGGGACACGGCCTATAGTCCCGGTCCGTAAGGGGCTTTAGTCCCGGTTCACCAACCGGGACCAAAGAGACGGGACTAAAGGCCTAACCTTTAGTCCCGATCCTGTTCCAAACCGGGACCAAAGGTGCTTCACATGGGCGCCTCGGAGGGAGTACCTTTAGTCTTGGTTCTACTTACGAACCGGGACTAAAGGATCCGTCTGTTTATTTTGTTTGTTTGACACAAAAAGGTAGTTTTGTAAAAAAAATCAAATTTTATTTTTGAATATTTTTTATGTTTTATTCCAAGATCACCCATCTTTTCACTGCTTCAGCCCGAGCACGCTTAACTTTCTGGTTCTATCGCCCCTAGTTGTCAAGTGTGCACTTGTTGTTTTCCTCACAATAGTAAGCTATCAATCCTAAACAACTTGGGTCTTGATGTCATGTCACATGATTTAATTTTTTGAATTACAAACAATTATTAAAATAAACTTAATAAGTAACAATAATAGTGAATTTCAATGAAAACAACCTAATATTTTTAAATAATTTTTTTTCTTTCTTTTGAAAAAAACTTCTTTTTGAAAAAACTTTTTTTCCATTTGGAATTTTGAGCATGTGAGAAAACTTCATCGGGCTAGCCCGGGTGAAATCGAGTACCAATTTTTTCTAGTTTTTTTTCATATATTAATTTTTTTGGACGTCGTATGCAAAAGTTATGTCCGTTTATTTTTTTTTCCTTTTTTTGCAAAAACGGTCAAAATTTATATCTCAAAATTTCTATACTGACTAGACACTAAAACCTAACAACATCTCAAAGGATTTTATTTTTTGAAGGTTTCATCATTTTTGTTTATTTTTTAAAGAATTTATCATTTTTGTTTATTTTCTACAAAACTCAAAGTATCAAGGTTTCAGACGAAAACCCATCTGCTACAAAGGCATTTTTTTAAAATTAATTGAACTGTAGATTTTTTGTGTGCATTAAACATGCACAATACTACAACATGTTACAATCTACAGAAAGAACTAACTAAAAATAATAAAAAACAACAATTAAATGACTAAAACAACTATATAAGCAAAACAATATTTCTTTAATTAAAATCCTAATTTAAATTATTCTAAAAATAACCAAATAAATCTTACTGTGACAACAATCTAACACATGAGTGGGAGCAAAAAGAATTAAATTAAAAACTATTTGTAAACTCAAGTTATTCAAAAACTGGGTTTGAAGCAAATTTAAACAAATTCAAATTTAAACCATTCAAATTTGAAAACTAATGGCACAAACAGAAACTAGACAAAATTTTGAATCTAACGCAAAAAGAATCAATCAAAAACATCAAATATCTTAAAAGATATAAGCAATTTAAAACAGAAACTACAAACAAGAATTTAAAAACAGAAAAAAAATCTGAACACCTTTAGTCCCGGTTCGTGTCACGAACCGGGACTAAAGGTCTACCCTTTAGTCCCGTTCAAGACACGAACCAGGACTAAAGCCTCCAAACCCTTTAGTCCCAGTTCAAGACACGAACCGGGACTAAAGGTCCCATTTGAACCGGGAATAATACCCGACCGGCGCCTTTGCCGCTCAAACCGGGACTAATACTAACATTAGTCCCGGTTCATAAAGGAACCGGGACTAATGTGTTTTTCGAGCTGGGACGAAAGCCCTTATTTCTTCTAGTGCACACGGATCGCATCCTTGTTTAATTGTATATTTTTTTTCAGATTTTTTTGCACTAAATTTGTTTGAGTTTCGAATTTTCCAAAAGTTTCGGCCTCCATGGCTCCCGGGAGCCAAATCGTCCATTCTCCACCGTATGCATTTACAAACTCTAGGGCTAATATTATACAGAGTGAAGGTTCTTGTGTGCTTCCGTATGCATTCAGCATCGCTGATAATGAACTGGACTAGGCACACTCTTTGTAAGCCAAAAGGCTATGACTCAACCAAACCTTACCTACATACCACTTGTCTTGGCAACACACAAGAACTGTGTCACCGCGACGAGCATGCCCTCGTCTTCCTCTCGCCACTCCTCATCAAAACCCCTCGTCTCTACAAATTCACAAAAAGCCGCAGCCTTCCAACTCACCACCACCTCCACCTCCACCGCCCACCAAGCCTCTCACAACCAGCAGCGCAGCATGGGTGACGCAGCTATCGCCGTCATGGAGGAGGAGGGGGAGCAGGAGCACATCTTTCGGAGCAGGTTCCCGCCGGTGGCCGTGCCGGATGCCGTCACCGTGCCGGAATTCGTGCTGGCGGGCGCAGAGGCGTACGCCGACAAGATCGCCCTTGTGGAGGCCGCGCCTGGCGGCCGGTCCTACACCTACGGCGAGGTGGCCCGGGACGTCGCGCGGTTCGCCAGGGCTTTGCGATCCGTGGGCATCCGGAAGGGCCACGTCGTGGTGGTCGCGCTCCCGAACCTCGCCGTGTACCCCGTGGTGTCCCTCGGTGTGATGGCCGCCGGGGCGGTCTTCTCCGGCGTGAACCCTCGCTCCCTCGCCGCCGAGATCAGGAAACAGGTGGAGGACTCCGAGGCCAGGCTTGTGGTCGCCAACGAGGTCGCTTACGACAAGGTGAAGGACGTGGGCGTGCCGGTCATCGGTATCGGTGAACAGGGGCTCATGGCCGGCGCGATAAGCTGGGACGAGCTCCTCGCCGCGGCGGATCGCACCGGCCCGCCGGTGGTTCCGCTGGAACCGGTGCAGCAGTCCGACCTGTGCGCGCTGCCGTACTCGTCCGGCACAACGGGGGTGTCCAAAGGCGTGATGCTGAGCCACCGCAACCTGGTGTCCAACCTCTGCTCGTCGATGTTCGCCGTCGGGACGGAGCTGCTGGGGCAGGTGGTGACGCTGGGCCTCATGCCGTTCTTCCACATCTACGGCATCACCGGCATCTGCTGCGCGACTCTGCGGCACAAGGGCACGGTGGTGGTGATGGACCGGTTCGACCTGAGGACGTTCCTGGGCGCGCTGGTTGCGCACCGGGTGATGTTCGCGCCCGTGGTGCCGCCGGTGATGCTGGCCATGGTCAAGAACCCCATCGCCGACGAGTTCGACCTCTCCGGGCTGGCCCTCAAGTCCGTGATGACCGCCGCGGCGCCGCTGGCGCCGGACCTCCTGGCGGCCTTCCAGAGGAAGTTCCCCGGCGTGCAGGTGGAGGAGGCGTACGGGCTGACGGAGCACAGCTGCATCACGCTGACGCACGCCGGCGACGACCCAGAGAAGGGGCACATCGCGAAGAAGAATTCGGTGGGGTTCATCCTGCCCAACCTGGAGGTGAAGTTCGTGGACCCCGACACCGGGCGGTCCCTGGCAAAGAACACGCCGGGGGAGCTGTGCGTCCGGAGCCAGTGCGTGATGCAGGGCTACTACAGGAAGAAAGAGGAGACGGAGCGCACCATCGACGCCAACGGCTGGCTGCACACAGGGGACATCGGCTACATCGACGACGACGGCGATGTCTTCATCGTCGACCGGATCAAGGAGCTCATCAAGTACAAGGGGTTTCAGGTTGCTCCTGCGGAGCTTGAGGCCATACTCCTGTCCCATCCTTCAGTCGAAGATGCAGCCGTCTTCGGGTGAGTAGACATGGATCTCTGCTTCGGAAACAGCACGCATGCCATTGAGCTCGTGTGCTATGTGTTGCAGACTGCCGGACGAGGAGGCTGGTGAGATCCCGGTGTCGTGCGTGGTGCGGCGGAGTGGCGCGGCGGAGAGCGAGGCGGACATCATGGCGTACGTGGCGGCGCGCGTGGCCTCGTACAAGAAGCTCCGGATGCTGCACCTCGTGGACGCCATCCCCAAGTCGGTTTCCGGCAAGATCCTGCGGAGGCAACTCAGGGACGAGTTCATCAACATGATCAAACCCGCAGCCGCTTAACATAAGGATTTGCGGCTTCTTTCTAACCTACATGCATGCACAACAACTACAGTATATCTTTGTTACTTCAAAATTGGGAGTGTCCACTTATATCTCAACACTTGATTATATACGGATATGCTTGTTGGCACTTTGGCAATGGACTGCTTTCTTTTCATCAGTTGCCCGCAATCTCTTTAGTTTTTACCGGCTGTTTGAAATAACAACAATAATAGGTTCATCATGAAGGCAAGTAAATTTTCAAGATAAAAAAAGTATCATAATTATCCCGTCAATCACGATCAGTATAATAAATACTAGTGGGCATAACAAAATCAATATCAATAGGTCTACGAACATAGCGTCGTCATAAAAAGCAATATTTTCATTAAGCGTGTCATCTTCATTACTTGAACAATAAAGATTATAATGTTTATCCAAATCATATTTTTCTATAACTTCTTCATTAGTAGGGGGACTAAAATATCATGTTCATCTCCCCTAATAATAAAGCGCGCAACGCTTCTGTCGTCCGTCGTCGGTCATTTTACAGAAAGCCCTCGCAGTTTCAGTTAATTAACCCGCAGTTCAACTTTAAGTTAAACGAACCGTTTTCTATCATTTTGCAGAAAAGTCCTCACAGTTTTAGATAATCAACCCGCGGTTCATCTTTTAGTCAGAGCCGAATCGTTTTTTTGCATTTTACAGAAAACTCCCTGATGTTTCAGGTAATCAACCCGTCGTCCCTATTTAAATCAGCCGAAACGTTTTTTTGTTTTAACAAACAAACCCTGACTTTTCAGTTAATCAATTCATATTTTATCTAAAACAAAATTATCCATACCTTTTAAACCGTAACTCCGATTTCAACATGTTATATATGAAATTTGATTGAAAAATGTGTAGAATCTAAATAGGATGTTATTTTTAGCTGTTAAATACTTCTTAAATATTATGTTTGGTGCAAACTTAATCTGTAGTGCACGATCTTTTTTCTCTCTCTTTCCGACGACCATACGAATTGCAATAAATATCCATTAAATTAAAACCAAATTGAGAGGAAAGAAAACATTGTTAACCACACATGCACACCTTTGGAAAATCTCGTGGGGAGAAACAACATATTTCTCATCTTATTCCGAGTGATTGTACATTCAAACGCGTTTTCGTTGTGTGAGCACTGAGGCCATCGTCGACAACACAAATGTGATGCCATGTGAAAATACATTACATTCAAAGCGTGTGTTATTTTCTCTTCCGTTGCAACGCACGGGCTTTTTTGCTAGTCAAACTCATATGTCCCAAGCTTATAGCTTTGCATATCATTAGCACAATCAATAATCATAAAATTCATTCAAATACCATTGCAAACATGCTTTTCATTAAAGGGACTTTCATTAATCATTTTATGAAATTATTTTTTAACACTTCATGACAATTTTTAAATTCAGGATTTTCAAAAAAGTTCATAAAGATAAAGAAGCGCACTCAACTCCATTATTTTTCAAAGAACTTATTCCAATAGGATTTTCTTCATCACTAGTTATTGATTTATCGTAATTACGATTTTTTTAAAGATTGCCAAGTGAATGAGGATCCATAATTTCTTTTTGTTTTATGTTTGGTGTGTCAACAATAAAGATAGCATAACTAGGCAAGAAAATAATTAAAGAATGAAAGGATTTCTATGAAGGCACCTGATTTGGTAGATGAAGAATCGTCGTCAACGACACTAGAAATTCTTCTGCTACTCCCGTAGGAGTTGTTGGATTTCTCTGAAGAGGACACGTGATGTAGCATAACGGCAAAAAGTATCTCGCTAAGTTAATAATCAAGGTTTAATCGAACCATTAGGAGTCTCCAAGCTAACAAGATAAGCAACACCTACACACAAACAAAATAAATGTTAAGGCATGATAAAAGAAAATGTTTGAAAACTCACAAAAAAGTAGCATTCATAACTATGATCATTCATGGCATAATCTTGTATACTACTATCACTCGAGCTTGAAACTTGTAAAAATGAAGTATGTCTACCAAAGGGGGTGAATGGGAGTTGTAAAACATCTTTCAGAAACTTTAAAGCTCTCGGAACCCAGCAGCGGAGCGACCGAAAAGATAGTACACTGAGCGAATAGGAAAAAATGAATGAGAACTAAACCATGCACTGAAAGGAAGCACATGACTGAAATATGATATGCATCATAGCATGGAAGTAAACTTAGATAAGTGAAAGGTAATCAATCGAGACTCAACAAGTGTTATTTCTCTTGAAGATGAAATAGACTCCCCCGAGATGTATGCAGGGATATAAATTTGAGAATCATTTTCGTGCACATGTTTGGAGTATATATAGGAGGTAAATTTCGTTCCTTCAAGAATAATTGATTCACACTGACGAATAATATGCAAAGATAGAACAATGCAATCATTTGTAACTTTTGATAATATTTTCACACGCAAAACAGATACTTCGAGAGATATGGTGCATCTGGAGGGGTTATTAATATTACAACACAGAATTTTAGTGAGAGTTTTACAACTTAGCAAATGAAACACGAATGAAAGAAATTGCAAACTAGAGAGAAAAACACAACCAAATAAACACCAAAAGGAAAATCTACCAGAACTCGGTGCAATTCTCCCCTTTTTGTCAACAAGTGGAAAAAAGGTGACGAATAACAGGAGGCGGGAGGCTTGAAATGAGGATCACTTTGAAGCATCGCCAGATGAACTGTCAGAAGATTCTTCTTCTCCGGACGTGAATGGAGGAACGATAATTGCTTTGTCTGTCGCAGGAGTTTTTCTGTCTGGAGATAAAGCATGAGGCTGAGAAGGCGATCCTGGCAGATTCGGATCAGCTAGTGGAGTGACTCGGCTCAGAGTATTGCCTTCGGTTGGTTTAACAGTCGGTGAGGTGGCCCCGGATTCATCTAGCAGCTTTCAATGCTTGAGGTGAAGTAAATAAGTTGTAGGTGCATGAGCCGACAAAGGTGGAGTATTCCGCTCTTGAAAATCATCAACTTCAAACCCCTTGTGAATGTAATCATAAAGCTCTTTGAGATTTACATTTGAGAGGTGTTTTTTGGTGGAAATCTTTCGAAGCAACTTCCAGAGGCGCTTCTTGTTCTCATCAGGATAAGATGGATCAACAGAGTGTGATTATGAATCGCGTACTGTTCGGAGGCTAGATGCTCTTTCTCTTGTGTGTCTTCGGAAATGTTCTGTAGAAGAAGTTGTTGCATGCACATGCTGACTTCAAGCTGCGTTGGAGTTTGAGGTGCAAACATCCAGTCACGATGAGGAAGCTTTGGTCCATCAAAGTGCTTGTGATAATCTTGAGGGCTTGATGTTGTCGATTTGCCCGAAGTGAAATCTTGCAAAACTTGTAGTGTATCACAAACTTGAGGAATGCAATTTTTGTGACTTGCCTTCGCCATATAGACCGTGCCCATAACATGATCAATAAATTTTTGAATCCAGGGTGTGAGGACATTGAAGAAAAACGGTTACTGGGCAGAATCCTTAAGGATGCGAGAAAACATATTTTCTGTGTCGAATATGTATCGCTCAAAGATGACATAGATAGCATTCCGAGGAACATCTGAAATGAATTTTTCAGGGTTCACTCCAACCAAAGGGCAAATGGTGTAAGACAACATATGGTACAATGTCTGACTTTCGAATGTCAAGTGCTCAGGTATTGCAGGACCAGAATAATCTTGAATCTTTTCTTGATCCATGATAGACCAAAATTCATCATCAGAGATGACATCAATGTTGTGCACACGAATTTCCGTGTCACCATGCTTGAAGCGAGGAAAATGAAAGTGAGACGTGAAATCCATGGAAGTGCATTTGATTTGATTTCCCTCTATCATCCATTCCATGCTCTACTTGGAGCTATTTGGCTCAGAATAATTTCGCGGTTCCAAGGATGCTCGAACACAAACAACTTGGTGAGACAAAAGTCATCCAAATCCCGAAGCAATTGATTGAAACAACAAATATTTTGCATAGCAGGAATGTTGAGATATTCATAAGGAAATATCTTTAGGTTGTCGTAGAGGACCCGAGAGTAATTAATGGCATGTACTTGTGACAGCCCGAAACCGACGTTCCAGAACATTCCCCCTTATTTCCGTTTTCGTCGGGTGACTTATTTTATTTGTCGCATCATTCGCACCATCCGCATTGCATCGACATCCCGTTGCTGCCAGTTTTCAAAACTTGCATCCGTTGTTAGTTGCCGGTTCGCGTCGTTGTTCGTTCTTAGCCCGACCATACTCGCACGCGCCCGCGGCATCGTTCAAATCTTGTTTTTAAAAGTGTGTATAAAACTTTCTCTGATTGGGTTGAAACTTGGCATGCGGTCTTAATATATTATAGGTAGGCCGCCTGCCAATTTTCGTCCCAATCGGAGTCCGTCTGGTACCCGAATGGTCGAACGTATTCGGTCTATCGTCGGACGTTTTATCGATGTTTTAAAATACATTGTCGGGTGCCCGTTTTCCCTCTTATCCCTACCTAGCCTACTCTACACAGCTAACCCTAACCCGACTCTCCGATCGGACCGTACGATCGCGATCGGATGGTCGAAAAACCCCCAAAACCCCCTAACCTAGCCCCCTTTCCTATTTAAACCCCCCTAACCTGCCCCTAATGAAAACCCTAGCCGGCTGCCTCGATTTCAGCGCCCACCAACCCAGCCGCCGCCACCTGGTCTCCCTCCTCTCCCCGCAGCCCCTCGTCCCCCAGCGCCCGGCCCGCACGAGCCCATCGGGGGCCCAACGGGTCCGAACTCTCGTCGCCCGAGCCCGGATTGCGCCGCCTCCAGCCGGCTCCTCCCACGGGAGCTCCTCCCGCGCGCCCCTCGCCAATTCTTGTCGAGCTCCCCGTCGCCGCGCTGCCTTGGGGCCTCGCCGGAGCGCCGCCACCTCTGCGAGCCCGCCTCCTGCAAGCCTCCCGCCGCCGACCAGCCATGGCCTCGAGCGCCCAGTTGCGGTCCCCTTGCCCGATCTGCATCGCCATATAGATCTTTCCCAAGCATATGACGTTAGCCAAGATAAAGGAGAAATAAGGAATCGGTGAAGATCACCATGACTCTTTCAAGGGCAAAAAGTAAAGGTACAAGATAGGCCCTTCGCAGAGGGAAGCAGAGGTTGTCATGCGCTTTTGAGGTTTGAATGCGTGTCCTCTTAGTGCGGAGGAACGTCACTTTATATTGCCTCTTGTGATAAAGAACTTTATTATGCAGTCTGTCGCTTTTATGTCTTCCTCATCACAGGTTCGTGCAAAGCTTATTTTCCACACACGAATAGATCAAACATATTAGGCAGCAATTTTTATTGCTTGCACCGATGACAACTTACTTGAGGGATCTTATTCAATCCATAGGTAGATATGGTGGACACTCATGGAAAAACTGGTTTGAAGGTTTATGGATGCACAAGTAGTATCTCTACTTGGTGCGGGAGTTTTGGCTAATATGAGGTGGAAGCAATCGTCACATGCTAAGGGATCTCTAATCATATAACATTGTTAGGAACCAAGCAAACACAATTCATTATGTTGTCTTCCTTGTCCAACATCTACTTCTAGGCATGTAATAGTTTAGTGAGTGTTCACAATCATAGATGGTGTCAGAGCTGATATATTAATATGTGAACCTCTCCTTCTTTATCACTTCCTATTAATTGCAACAATGACCAAGGTCTACGTTTGCCTACCCTCAACAAGTTTCAATCCTCATTATTTTTATATGTGAAGCCATCACTTCCCATAAAATCATTACATGATCTTTCATGCTTTTGTTCTATTCTCACTCTTTTGATCACGGCAAGAGGCAAAGCCTTTCAACTAAGACACTCTTTATTATATGGCTCACGAGCTCGAATACATCGGGGGTGACACAAAGCAAAACTCAAGACTAAAACACTAAGACTTTTAAACTACTAGAGAAAGAGATAATTGAAAAGGAAAACTAAAACAAAGGTAAAGGCAAAAGATGTGATGGTGATACGATACCGGGGCAACTCCCCCAAGCTTGGCACAAGCCAAGGGGATTGCCCATACCAATGCTCAGTTGTCTTCCTTTGGTGGTGAAGGTGGAGGAGTTGTTGCAATCTTTGACTCCAAGAGGGCCATTAATCTTTGATTTATACCTTGGAGATCTACGATATGTTTTTCCAGCAAAACAACTTCACGGGTGAGACAAGTATTGCGAGCACGAGTTGTTTCACAAAACCTCAAGACTTCAATCAAAGATGGAGACAGTAGGTGGAGGTAGGGTTGGAGGAAATCCACATCTTCAACTTCTTCCTTGTTGAGCACAGATTGCACTTCGTCCCATGCCTGATCCTTCTCCTTAGCTTTGTCCTTGGTTTCTTTAGGTAGCCTTTCCTTAGCCTCCATGACCTCCATCCTTTTCAGATCAACATGAACTTCTCCATAGATTTGACGGAGATTGTCCCCCCCACAGATTCCTGGGACGACATCTTGCTCTAAATCTGCGGCAGAAAACAGGCTCGAAACAAAAAACAGAGGAAATATGTGTGATGCAGGGGTCAGACCAAACGAAAGTATATATAATGATTTTTTCAGACCAGAAGGAGTACCCTGCACGAAAACGGAGTCCGGGAGGCGCACGAGGTGGCCACAAGCCCTCACGGCGCGACCAGGGGGTGGGCCCGCGCCGTGCAGGCTTTTCGCCTCCTCGCGCACTTTCCGGACTACTTCCATTTTTTGTATTTTTTCAAATATTCCAAAACGGAGAAAATTTCCTACTGGAAAAGTTTTGGACTCTGTTTTCTTACCGAATCACATACCTCTTCGTTTTTGGAGTCTGAAATAGGCTGATAAATATCCCTTAGGTATTCTTCCGGAGTTATGGTATTGATGATATTGCTTTCAACATTTATGGGAGTACCTAAGATATAATGCTTGATTATGTGCCCATTTACCACTCTCGGACAATTACCTTCCGTGTTGTTGATCTTGATAGCACCGGAACGATATACTTCCTCAACAACATAGGGACCTTCCCATTTAGAGAGAAGCTTGCCTGCAAAGAATCTTAAACGAGAGTTATATAGCAAGACATAATCACCTACATTGAACTCACGCTTTTGTATCCTCTTATCATGCCACCTCTTAACCTTCTCTTTGAACAGCTTGGCATTCTCATATGCCCGAGTTCTCCACTCATCAAGCGAGCTAATATCAAATAACCTCTTCTCACCGGCAAGTTTGAAATCAAAGTTGAGCTCTTTGATTGCCCAATAAGCTTTATGCTCTAGCTCAAGAGGTAAATGACAATCTTTCGCATACACCATTTTGTACGGAGACATGCCCATGGGATTCTTATAGGCAGTTCTATAAGCCCACAGTGCATCATCGAGCTTCTTAGACAATTCTTTCTAGACCTGTTGACAGTCTGAAAGGATCGATATGGTTGGCTAGAGGGGGGGGGGGTGAATAGACAACGACCACTTTTTAATTAATCTTAACAAGTTAAGCTAAACACTATACGGGTTCACAAATAATATGACAAAGAGGTGACCCCTATAGAAGCTACCAACAAGACCTATTAAGACAAGTAAGATATAGTCACATGTAAAAGCAAATACAAAGTAAAGGTTAGAGATAACCACAAGTGGAACCGATGGATACGAGGATGTGTTACCGAAGTTCCTTCCCTTTGACAGGAAGTACGACTCCGTTGGAGCGGTGTGGAGGCACAATGCTCCCCAAAAAGCCACTAAGGCCACCGTATTCTCCTCACGCCCTCGCACGATGCAAGGTACCGTGATTCCACTATAGGTGCCCTTGAAGGCGGCGACCGAACCTTTACAAACAAGGTTGGGGCAACTCCACACAAAGCTTAGAGGCTCCCAACAAGACCACGAAGCTTCACCACAATGGAATATGGCTTCGAGGTGACCTCAACCGTCTAGGATGCTCAAACACCCAAGAGTAACAAGATCCGCAAGGGATAGGTGGGGGAATCAACTTTTCTCTTGGTGGAAGTGTGGATCTAGGCCTTCTCAACCAATCCCTAAAGAATCAAAAAGTTTGATTGGCTAGGGAGAGAGATCGGGCACTTTTAAGCTTGTGGAGCAACAATGGAGCTTAGAGAGGTAAGAGATAGGGTTCCTCAGCTAGAAGAACCCTTTATATAGTGGGGGGGGGGAATCAGACCGTTTTCCCACTCTCTGCCCGAGATCCAGCAGTACTACCGCTGGGAAGGAGCGGTACTACCGCTGCCTGGCGGTACTACCGCTGGATGCAGCGGTACTACCGCTGGGGCTTCCAGCGGTACTACCGCTGGCCCCTTGGTAGTGCATAAGCACTACTACCGCCGGGAAAGTCTTCGCAAAAGGGTCCGTCCACGAACTACCGCTAGGTAGGTGGAACAAGGCACCTGGAGCGGTACTACCGCTGACCAGGGGGCGGTACTACCGCTGGCTAGCGGTACTACCGCTGTCAAGTGGCGGTACTACCGCCAGACAGCGGTACTACCGCTGGCTGCAGTGGTACTACCGCTGGCAGTCCAGCGGTACTACCGCTGGCACCAGCGGTACTACCGCTGGGGACCATTTTGCAGAGATGCTCAAGACGAATTAGGCGAGGGCCGCTCCAAACAAGGAAGGGGAGAATTGTGAAGTGTGCGTGTGTAAAGATAGATTCCACCCAAACCTTTCCACTACGGATCCCCTCTTAATAGTACGGCTTTCCTATGACTCAAATAAAGAGAATCGTAGAGAGCGCCGTGTTTCCGTTCCAGAAGAGAGGAGACGAGTTGTCGTGTGCCGTTGACGAGTGTTACCTGAAACCTTGACACACACGATTAGTCCTGTACGGTACTGTCATCAATCACCAAAATTACTTAGTCATAAACTATGCCTCAACAATCTCCCCCTTTTTGGTGGATTGATGACAATACCGGATTTGCACAGATAATAATATGAGAATAAAAAGATAGAGATATATGACATATGACTCACAGCATATGATGGAAATAAATCTAATCTCACATAAGAAAGATCATGTCTCACACAAGATAGCAAACGAATCAAACCAAGTTCAAAGCAAACCATACGAGATAAAGCAAAGCAATGCAAAGTTCGAAGTGAAAGCAAATCCTAGACTCTCTCCCCCTTTGGCACAAGACACCAAAAAGGGGCACACCTAATGCCACAGGTAACTACTCCTCGTCTTCAGGATCACCAGACTCGTCTGTCCCCTCCTGGTCGGTCTGCTCCTCCTCTGCTGCCTCATCGCCAGACCACTGGTACCCCTGAGCCTGCATCCAAGTGGCCTCCGGAGTGATGTCGTCCTCAGAGCCGCTGGAGATGTCCACATCCAAGGTCCTGAGAACACGCTTATGCCTCTGGCGGCTCTGCTTCTGAGCCACATGTGTCTGGTACTGTCCCTTGGCCTGCATACAGAAAAGTGTCTTTATCTTGTCCTGCAGTTTGATAGCCCAAGATGGCATGGCAGACGAGCGGGGCTGAGAGGCAGGTCCTCTGCCAGCAGCGGTCTCTGTATCAGTGTCCATGTGCTGAGAAGATGAAGATGGGTTGGCCCACTTGTCCTTGATGCGCAGCTTGATTGGGTCATGCACAATGTAATCAGACTATGCGTAGAGCACCTCATCCGGAAACGCCTGTTGCCACTTATGGCTGATGTATGCGAACAGGTAAGGCCCGTAGATAGGAACCTTACGGTTGATGATGCAGTTCCAGATCTCTGTGAACATCACATCTGCAATATCCAGTGGAGCAGACTCCTGAGACATAGCTTCCTCACACAGTAACAGCATCTCAGCCAAGTAGCCATGGACCTCATCGAAGTTACCACTCCGAGGGAAGAGGGTGTTGCGAAAGATGCGATGCATGATGTCCAGGTGCTTGGGAAGCACCCCCTTCCTCAGATACAGTGACTGCAGTCTGTCCTTTGCGAGGGCCCTATCAGTGGGGGCTGGAGCGTGAGGACGCAGCCCAAGAGGAGTGTCAGCATCCTGAAAGTCAATGTGAAGGAACTGCATGAACTCTGCCCAAGAACCGGTCATTTTCTTTGACCCAGTCATCCATATCATGGAGCGCTGTTCATCATGGGAGAAATGGACTGTGACATAAAACTGAGCAACTGCCGTGGGATCAAAATCCGTCTTGAAGGAGATGATGTTTTTGATGCCCAGCTTGTCAATCAAAGCGAGGGCATCACCAAAGTACTCCATGTTCCGCTGAAGATGTGCCAGATCAATCCACTGGACAGAGACAAAGTTCTTCTTGAAGTTGGCAATAACATCTCGATAGATCCTGCAATGGTCCTTTACCCAGACATGGTCAACACCATCAATCTCATCCCTCTCCTGGAGATAGTGGTTCTTGGTGCAAAATTGCAGAAAGTCCTTGGGGGACATTGTACGGACATTCACCCTCTTATGAGCGACCTTCTTGAAGGACTTCTTCTTGGGAGGCAGGCCAGACGTGGCAGACCCCTCGGGCGCCTCTGGGTTGCGAAACTGTTTGGATTGCGTTTCCCGTGGGGGGTTCGAACGGCGAGCAGAGCCACCTGTGACACAGACCACAAAGCAAGAAAGAGGCAACAAGAAGAGTCAAGGCAATGAATCTTGAAAACGCGAAACAAGTAAACACGGATTGCTAAGCAAAAACAAGCTGAAAATACACCGTGAATGCTCTGGCGGTAGTACCGCTGGGGGTCATAGCGGTAGTACCGCTACCCCTGGCGGTAGTACCGCTGGGGTCCTAGCGGTAGTACCGCTGGGGGTTTGACTTTCAGATCTACACATATAGAACTCGTTTTCGATGGCATGGACTGAATATGAACACTAAGACGTACACCCCAGCCCTACTGTCATGAGAAACACATAGTAACACGAGGTACAAACATGCCTAGGCAAGAGAGAGCACGTTTTAGATCTAATCCAAAAGTTCAAGTATTCGATCTAAGACGATGAAATCCAAAACCATGGCAGCAATCATAACAACAAACCATTGGACCTATACTCCCCTCAAATATTTCCTTCATGCCATCCAATAACTAGCCATAGGATCAACAAGATGAATCCAATCCCCAATGCTCCTAACCCTAGAACACGAAGAACAACCAAATAGAAGAAGGGAGGAGCTTTTGTTACCGGGATTCATGGCTTTGGAGGAGAAAGAAGAAGTGAAGCAGCCCTTCCACACCAACGGGGAGAAGGAGCTCCACGAAGTGAGATCCAATCGGGGGGTTTTAGGTCTAGGGGATGGAGGAGCCGCGAGGAAGAAGAAACAGATGGGAAAATCGGGCTCCCCCTCCCTTTATATAGCCCAAGGGGTACGGACAGCGGTAGTACCGCTGGGGTGCAGCGGTAGTACCGCTGGGCTGGCAGTAGTACTGCTGGGGTCCTGGCGGTAGTACCGCTCCCCCTTGAAACCCTAGAAATTTTCTAGCCGGCCGTGGTAGATTTTGAATCCTTGCGGTAGTACCGCTACCCCTGGCGGTAGTACGGCTGGGGTCCTGGCGGTAGTACCGTTACCCCTGGCGGTAGTACCGCTGGGGTCCTGGCGGTAGTACCGCTACCCCTGGCGGTAGTACCGCTGGGGTCCTGGCGGTAGTACCGCTACCCTGGCGGTAGTACCGCTATACATGTTTCAACACGGCTAGGAAAATGGGAAACTTGGGCACATGACAAGTGAGTAAAAAGGGATGACTTCCAAGAAAATGTACTGACTTGTCATTGTATATCCTCTCCTTTATACGCAAGAGAGGATGGAGGGGCGGTGTCCGTGGCCACCTATGTTTGAGACAATGGTATGACACCGCGAAGAATTATCCTTGGGTTCATGACCAATGCTCGTCTTTGAAGCACAAGTACCATTTGACAATGGCTAAAGTGAAAGACTAGATTGATTTACGCATAATGGGGGGAGGGAGAGTTCATTGAGAGAACAACACTCCCCCTATGTCCATGCCTACATCTAGACCAAGATGAAATGTGAAGTGAGGTGCAATATGCCTAGTTTCAATCCACATTACTTGAATCAATGATATTTAGCTCATGCCTTAACTCCCGGAACCTTGCTTCATCTAGTGGCTTGGTGAAAATATCTGCAAGTTGCTCTTCAGTGTGGATGAAGTGAACCTCAATATCACCTAGCTTGATATGTTCACGGATGAAGTGATGACGAATATCAATATGTTTGGTTTTGCTATGTTGCACTGGGTTGAGGGAAATCTTGATGGCGCTTTGATAGTCACATAGAAGAGGCACTTTGTCACAAGTGACACCATAATCCTTTAAAGTTTGCCTCATCCATAGCAATTGAGCACAACAACTTGCAGCCGCCACATACTCAGCCTCGGTGGATGATAAGGAGATGCAGTTCTGCTTCTTTGAAGACCAACTTACCAAAGAGCGACCAAGGAATTGGCATCCTCCAGACGTTGACTTCCTCTCCACACAATCTCCAGCCCAATCTGAGTCAGAATAGCCAACTAGATTGAAGTTTGCTCCTTTGGGATACCAGAGGCCAAAGTTTGGGGTATGAGCCAAATATCGAAAGATTCGTTTGACAGCCATGTAATGACTTTCTTTTGGTGCGGATTGAAACCGTGCACATATCCCTACACTCAACATAATATCCGGTCTAGATGCACAGAGGTAAAGGAGGGATCCAATCATGGAGCGGTATACCTTTTGATCCACAGCTTTACCATTGGGATCACTGTCTAGCTTGCATCTGGTTGGCATGGGAAACTTGACCGGTTTGACATGCTCGAGCTCGAACCGCTTGAGCATGTCTTGAGTGTATTTGGCTTGTTTGATGAATGTCCCTTCTAGACCTTGGTTAATCTCGAACCCGAGGAAAAACTTCAACTCTCCCATCATGGACATCTCAAACTTCTCAGTCATTAGTGCAGCAAATTCTTCATTGAATGAAATGTTAGGAGAGCCAAAGATAATATCATCAACATATAGTTGGCATATGAACAAATCCCCTTTAACCCTCTTAGTAAAAAGAGTGGGATCAATCTTCCCAATTTCAAACCCACGATCTTGTAACAACTCAGTAAGGTACTCATACCACGCGCGTGGGGCTTGTTTAAGGCCATAGAGTGCCTTATTGAGTTTGTACACATGATTGGGGAGCTTGGGATGTTCGAATCCCGGGGGTTGTTTGACATATACTAACTCATTCAAAGGACCATTAAGAAATGCACTTTTCACATCCATTTGCTGTAATTTGAAGTTATGATGAGAAGCAAATGCAAGTAACATGCGGATAGATTCTAGACGAGCAACAGGAGCAAAGGTTTCACCGTAGTCGATACCCTCGACTTGGGAGTAGCCTTGAGCCACCAATCTTGCCTTGTTTCGAATCACAATTCCATTCGCATCTTGCTTGTTCTTAAATATCCATTTGGTCCCAATGACATTATGTTCCTTCGTTGGTCGAGGCACTAAATCCCATACTTGGTTGCGCTCGAAGTTGTTAAGTTCTTCGTGCATGGCCATAAGCCAATCCTCATCATCGAGTGCTTCCTGTACCTGTTGAGGTTCACAATACGAGACAAACGCGTGATGCTCACAATAATTCCAAAGCTGTTGACGAGTAGATACTCCCTTTTTTAAACTGCCAAGAACATTCTTCATAAGGTGTGATTTGACTCTCAGCTTGTTCGCATTCTTGGCTGCTCGACGCTCCAAGAGTTCTTCATTAGATAACGGAGGTGCGTCGCCTTGTTTCGCTTGTTTGCCCTTGCGTCTTGAGCCGGTTGTTGGAGCTCCAGACGGGAATTGTGAGACAGTTTCCTGATCATCTTGTCCTTCGACCTGAGCAAGTTCACTGGTTTGGTCTTGTATTAGTGGTTGCTCTTGATCTTGATCTCGTGCTAGTTCAAGGTCTTGGGGTAGTGCTTGAGTGGGCATATCACCATTGTTAGGCAATTGATCTTGACCGAGAGCTTGATCAACTTGTTGAGAGTCTTCTCTTTGTTCATCGGAAGCGTGTGGGGCTTGTGGGGGTGATGGCTCCACTTGAGTAGAGCATTGCCCTTCTCCATCGGCCACAAGGGGTTCCTCAATGGGTAGTATTTGACCAATCCCCATTCTTCTTATGGCTTCGGGAGGAATTTCATCACCTATATCACAAAGACCACTTTGCTCCACTTGGGAGCCATTATTTTCGTCAAACTCCACGTTACACGTCTCCTCAATTAGTCCGGTGGACTTGTTGAGGACACGGTAAGCATGAGAGTTTGTAGCATAACCAACAAAGATACCCTCATGTGCTCTAGAATCAAATTTAGCTAACCGAGCTCCCTTTTTAAGAATGAAACACTTACAACCGAATACCCGGAAGTACTTGAGATTGGGTTTGTTTCCAGTTAGAATCTCATACGGAGTCTTGTTCAAGCCTTTGCGGATATAGAGCCGATTGGACGCATGACATGCTGTGTTGATGGCCTCTGCCCAGAAGTTGTACGGAGATTTGAATTCTGCCATCATTGTTCTTGCAGCGTCTATCAAGGTCCGGTTCTTCCTTTCTGCCACCCGTTTTGCTGAGGGGTATATGGTTCAGAATATTGGTGCTTTATTCCCTCATCACCTAGAAACTCATCTAGGGTGTAGTTCTTGAACTCGGTGCCGTTGTCACTCCTAATCATCAAGATCTTTGCTACATGTAGACGTTGCGCTTCATTAGCAAAGTTGATGACCGTTTGTTGAGTTTCACTCTTCCTTTTGAAGAAATATACCCAGGTATATCTTGAGTAATCGTCAACAATGACTAAGCAATACTTTCTGCCTCCAAGACTATCAAATGTTGGAGGACCAAACAGATCCATGTGAAGAAGTTCCAATGGCCTCTTAGTGTAGATAAGAGTTATTGGACGATGAGCAGTTTCATGAATCTTTCCTTCAATGCAAGCACTGCAAACACGATCTTTAGCAAAGCTCACATTTGTTAGTCCACGAACATGGTCCCCTGTCAGAAGACTTTGCAAAGATCTCATATTGACATGAGCTAAACGGCGATGCCAAAGCCAGCCCACGTCAACTTTAGCCATTAAACATGTCGCAGTCTTAGTGGGTCGCTTTGAAAAGTTTACCACATAGAGACCATTTTCGACATGTCCAACATAGGCTACTTTAAGAGTCTTGCTCCTTAGGAGGACCACAGTGTCAATATTAAAGAATGTGGAAAAACCCATGATTGCAAGTTGACGAACGGAAAGTAAATTGTAGGCAAGAGACTCAACAAGCATGACCTTCTCAATAGACAAATCTTGAGAGACGACCACCTTACCAAATCCCAATACCTTTGACGAGGATGCATCGGCGAATTGGACATGGGTGGGCATAGATGGAGAAGGATGCACATCCACCACTAAGTCCTTGCTTCTGGTCATATGATTTGTTGCTCCACTATCGAGCAACCATGACACCCCACCGGAAGCAAACTCCTGCAATAGATCAAGGCTTGGTTTTAGGTACCCATTTTTTAATGGGTCCTTTCATGTTAGAGACAAGGGTCTTAGGAACCCAGATAGCCCATTCAATATCTTCATCGTAGGAACCAATAAATCTAGCATAAACATGCCCATCACTAGCACAACGTAACACATAAGAGGAATTGAGTTTGCCGGCTGTGTTAGTAGGAGCGGTTTTGCCCTTCTTGGGGTTCCCATAGTCCACCTTGTTCCTGTTCACCTTCTGAGTCCCCTCACCCTCCTTGACAAAGATGTCCATGAGGGTGAGAGATCGTTTGTTCTTGTTCTTCCTTTTACCTTTTGACTTGGAGGTAAGTCCAAGTCCTTCCTTTCCTACAACACCCTTTTGAGTGCTCAAGAGATCGTTCAGACTCTTCTCACCTTGTCTGCATGACACAAGGCCCTTCTCAAGTTTCTCCTTTAACTTGGCATTTTCCTCCACAAGATGAACATGCTCACAACAGGGGTTAGTTGCACAAGTATTATCAATTAACACAAAGGGAGGACAAGTAGAGATCTCCTTGGTAAGCTTTGCTTGGAGTTGATCATGAGACTCTTTCAGAGCGAAATGAGCACCTTTCAAGGCTTTGTGGGCCTTGTCAAGTATGTCAAACTCTTCTTTGAGTCTGTCACGGCCAACCTCAAGAGCATACTTTTCAGATTTAAGCATGCGAGTAAGAACAACATCATGATCTAGTTTCTTTTGCATTTTAGTGCAGTCATCGTTATATGACTCCTCAAGAGCCAAACGAAGAGTGCGCTCTTCTTCTAGAGTACTAGATAATTCGGCAATTTCATCGGCATAGTCACGGCTATGTCCATGAAGCTCGGAGATGGTCTCCTCATGAGACTCAATGAGGTCAGTGGCCTCACCCAGTTGTTCCAAGAGGGCAACAAAATGCTTCTTGGTTTCTCCCTTAATAGTGCATAGAAACTTATCAAGATCATGCTCATTAAGTTCTCCAACATCACTATCTTCTACACAATTTAACAATGAAGGAGCAGAAGCAATGTTGGTCTTAATGATAGGAGTTACCTGATTGGTACCTTTTGCCATGAGGCACTTGGTGATGTGGTTCTCGTTGGGGGCGTTGAAGAGAGACACCTTCTGGGAAGGGGTAGTGGCTATAGCAACAGTTGTTGTTGCCACTGTATCATCATCATCATCATCATCAGAAGGATACTCCTCCAGGGCCACCATTCCTTTTGGGTGAGGTTTCTTCACAAAGTTGTTCTTGATTGGAAATGATTTGGTTTTGTCTTTGCGAATGAGCTTGCCTCCGTTGTCTTCTCTCTTCTCATAGGGGCATTCTGCCACGAAGTGACTCACGTTGCCACAGTTATAACATGTCCTTACTCGTTGTTTGGGTTTGAATCCACTAGAGTTGTTCTTGTTGAAGGTTGGTCTTGCGTTCCTTTTATTTCCCCAGAATTGCCTTGATGCAAGAGCCATGTGCTCATGACAGGCATACTTTGTGTCTTCCGGGCAGCTCTCCTCTTCCTCATATTCTTCTTCTTCTTCAAGCATTGCTCTTGCTTTCAACGCAAGTTTGGGTGAAGTGGTTTTTGATCGGACACGAGCAAGTGCATTGTCGGCTGTTTCGTTCATGATTGACATTGCAATGAACTCATCCAACACTTCACTGGAAGACAAGGAGTGGAAGTCTGGCCGCTGACGAATGACAGATGACATGGCTTTATTGAAAGGCATGATGGCTTTGAGAAACTTGCGCTTGACCCAAGTGTCATCCACATCCTTACTCCCATGGTCCTTTAGTGCCACAGCAATATCCGTCACCCTCCGATAGAGATCACGAGGGTCCTCTTCTTCCTTCATCACAAACTCATCGGCCTGATCAAGTATCACTTCATAGTTGGATCATTGAATACTTGAGCTTCCCTTTTACAACACCATAATATGCTCCCAACAATCCTTGGCCAATGTGAAGGGACGTAAGTGGGGAAGATCTTCAGGTGGCACAACAGACTGGAGAATAAACAGCGCAGAGTGATTATATTGAATGTCTGCATCTTCTGTTGGAGTGAGGTTGCTTGGGTCATGGGGGTAATATCCTTGCTCGATAATTCTCCACAAGTTTGTTGAGCCGTGATTCAAATGAGACTTAATAGAAAATACCCAGTTAGCAAAGTCACCTTTTACAAGTTTAGGAGGAGGACCAACAGGATTAAGACGAGGTGCGAGAACGGGTCCTCCATATGTCATGGGAGGTGGAACCGAAGCATGTGTTCCCGTTCCATCTTTTTCGTGAGGTGAAGCAGGTTGCATACCTTTAGCCGCTTCCTTAGAGGAGTTGGCCTTCGAATCGGAAATGGTGGGTTTAACCACTAAAGCCGGTTTGGGTGAACTTTTAAGACCCTCAATTAATTCTTTAAGCATGGTTTTGACTTCGCTCGTCAAGGACGTCTTGAGGGCGGCCATAGCCGTATTCAAGTCGTCCCTTGTGACCGAAGTCAAGTCCATGTCCTCGGGTTGCCCACGGTTAACTTCCTCTCCGCCTTCCATACTCTTCGGGTGGTTAAACCCTTAATAAAGAGACGTGGCTCTGATACCAATTGAAAGGATCGATATGGTTGGCTAGAGGGGGGGGGGGGGTGAATAAACAACGACCACTTTTTAATTAATCTTAACAAGTTAAGCTAAACACTATACGGGTTCACAAATAATATGACAAAGAGGTGACCCCTATAGAAGCTACCAACAAGACCTATTAAGACAAGTAAGATATAGTCACATGTAAAAGCAAATACAAAGTAAAGGTTAGAGATAACCACAAGTGGAACCGATGGAGACGAGGATGTGTTACCGAAGTTCCTTCCCTTTGACAGGAAGTACGTCTCCGTTGGAGCGGTGTGGAGGCACAATGCTCCCCAAAAAGCCACTAAGGCCACCGTATTCTCCTCACGCCCTCGCACGATGCAAGGTACCGTGATTCCACTATAGGTGCCCTTGAAGGCGGCGACCAAACCTTTACAAACAAGGTTGGGGCAACTCCACACAAAGCTTGGAGGCTCCCAACAAGACCACGAAGCTTCACCACAATGGAATATGGCTTCGAGGTGACCTCAACCGTCTAGGATGCTCAAACACCCAAGAGTAACAAGATCCGCAAGGGATAGGTGGGGGAATCAACTTTTCTCTTGGTGGAAGTGTGGATCTAGGCCTTCTCAACCAATCCCTAAAGAATCAACAAGTTTGATTGGCTAGGGAGAGAGATCGGGCACTTTTAAGCTTGTGGAGCAACAATGGAGCTTAGAGAGGTAAGAGATAGGGTTCCTCAGCTAGAAGAACCCTTTATATAGTGGGTGGGGGGAAATCAGACCGTTTTCCCACTCTCTGCCCGAGATCCAGCAGTACTACCGCTGGGAAGGAGCGGTACTACCGCTGGATGCAGCGGTACTACCGCTGGGGCTTCCAACGGTACTACCGCTGGCCCCTTGGTAGTGCATAAGCACTACTACCGCCGGGAAAGTCTTCGCAAAAGGGTCCGTCCACGAACTACCGCTAGGTAGGTGGAACAAGGCACCTGGAGCGGTACTACCGCTGACCAGGGGGCGGTACTACCGCTGGCTAGCGGTACTACCACTGTCAAGTGGCGGTACTACCCCTGGCACCAGCGGTACTACCGCTGGGGACCATTTTGCAGAGATGCTCAAGACGAATTAGGCGAGGGCCGCTCCAAACAAGGAAGGGGAGAATTGTGAAGTGTGCGTGTGTAAAGATAGATTCCACCCAAACCTTTCCACTACGGATCTCCTCTTAATAGTACGGCTTTCCTATGACTCTAATAAAGAGAATCGTAGAGAGCGCCGTGTTTCCGTTCCAGAAGAGAGGAGACGAGTTGTCGTGTGCCGTTGACGAGTGTTACCTGAAACCTTGACACACACGATTAGTCCTGTACGGTACTGTCATCAATCACCAAAATTACTTAGGCATAAACTATGCCTCAACACAGTCTTTTCCAGAATCAGTTTAATCTCTCTATTACTTAGCTCTACTTGACCACTGGACTGAGGGTGATAGGGAGACGTAATTCTATGGTAGACATCGTACTTAGCAAGCGTTTTATGGAAAGCACCATGAATGAAGTGTGAACCACCGTCGGTCATTAGATATCTAGGGACTCCAAATCTAGGGAAGATAACTTCTTTCAGCATCCTGATAGAGGTGTTGTGATCAGCACTACTAGTGGGGATAGCTTCTACCCACTTAGTGACGTAATCAACAGCAACTAAGATGTGAGTATACCCATTGGATTTTGGAAAAGGTCCCATATAATCAAAGCCCCAAACATCAAATGGTTCAATGACAAGTGAATAGTTCATAGGCATTTCCTCACGTTTGCTAATATTACCTATTCTCTCACATTCGTCACAAAACAAGACAAACTTACGGGCATCCTTGAAGAGAGTGGGCCAATAGAAACCTGATTGCAATACCTTGTGTGCAGTTCTATCTCCCGCATGGTGTCCTCCGTAGGCCTCGGAGTGACACTTCTGTAGGATCTGTCCATGTTCATGTCCAGGTACACAACGTCTAATAACACCATCTACTCCTTCCCTATAAAGGCGAGGATCATCCCAGAAGTAATGTCTCAAGTCAAAGAAGAATTTCTTCTTTTGCTGGTATGTGAAACTAGGTGGTATATTTTGGGCAACGATATAGTTTGCACAATCAGCATACCACGGTGCACTACGTGAAGCATTGATGACATTCAATTGCTCATCGAGAAAGCTATATATCATCAATAGGTTGTGGGTCATCAAGAACGTTCTCCAACCTAGACAAGTTATCTGCTACTGGGTTATCAACACCCTTTCTGTCGACAATGTGCAAATCAAATTCTTGTAGCAAGAGAACCCATCTCATAAGTCTAGGTTTATCGTCTTTCTTCTCCATGAGGTACTTCATAGCAACATGATCAGTGTGAATAGTGACTTTGGAATCAAGTATGTAAGACCTGAACTTTTCACATGCAAACATGACTGCTAAAAATTCCTTCTCCGTAGTGCATAGTTTCTTTGGGCACTGTCTAGAGTTTTACTAGCGTAGTGAATAACATTCAACTTCTTATCGACTCTTTGCCCTAGAATAACACCAACAGCATAATCACTAGCGTCACACATGATCTCAAAAGGTAAGTTCCAATCAGGTGATTGAACAATAGGTGTAGTTATCAAAGCCCTCTTAAGTATTTCGAAAGCTTCCTCACAATCATCGGCAAAAACAAAAGGAATATCCTTTTGCAAGAGATTGGTAAGAGGCCTAGAAATCTTAGAGTAGTCTTTAATGTACCTTCTATAGAAACCAGCATGACCAAGGAAACTTCTTATTCCTTTGATATCTGTGGGGTATGGCATTTTCTTGATTACATCAACCTTAGCCTTATCGACTTCAATACCTCTTTTAGAAATTTTATGTCCTAAGACGATGCCTTCATTAACCGTAAAGTGGCACTTCTCCCAATTCAAGACAAGATTGGTGTCTTTACATCTCTGCAAGACTCGATCAAGGTTGCTGAGGCAATCATCAAAGGAAGACCCGTAAACAGAGAAGTCATCCATGAGAACTTCGACAATCTTTTCACAAAAGTCAGAGAATATAGCCATCATGCATCTTTGAAAGGTGGCAGGTGCATTACATAAGCCAAAAGGCATACGTCTATAAGCAAAGGTAACGAAAGGGCAGGTGAAAGTGGTTTTCTCCTGATCAGATTGTGCAACTGGTATTTGGGAGAAACCAGAATAGCCGTCTAGAAAGCAGAAGTGTGTGTGTTTGGACAACCTTTCTAGCATTTGGTCGATAAAAGGCAAAGGGTAATGATATTTCCTAGTGGCTTTATTCAGTTTCGTAAAGTCTATCACCATCCTATAGCCAGTAATAATCCTCTGTGGGATCAATTCATCCTTATTAGGGACAACGGTAATGCCTCCCTTCTTAGGAACGCAATGCACTGGACTCACCCAATCGCTGTGAGCAACAGGATAAATGATACCTGCTTCCAGGAGCTTTAGTATTTCTTTTCTCACTACTTCTTTCATCTTAGGATTTAATCTCCTTTGATGATCAGCAACTGGTTTGAAGTCAGGATCAGTTTTAATCTTGTGCTGGCACAGAGTAGGACTAATGCCCTTAAGATCATCAAGAGTATATCCAATAGCAGCACGGTGCTTCCTCAGAGTTTTTAGTAACTTCTTTTCTTCATGCTGTGAGAGGCTGGCACTAATAATGACAGGATATATCTCCTTTTCATCAAGATAGGCATACTTAAGAGTATCAGGCAACTGTTTAAGCTCGAACACAGGATCACCCTTTGGTGGGGGTGGATCCCCAAGCAGTTCAACACGCAAGTTATTCTTAAGGATAGGATATTGTTCTAAGACAACTCTATCTATATCATCCCTTTCATCCATATGCATATCATTTTCATGCTTAAGCAAGTATTGCTCTAAGGGATCAGTGGGAGGCACAACAATAGAGGCTAAGGCAATAGTTTCATCCCTACTAGGCAACTCCTTTTCATGAGGTTGTCTACCAAACTTAGAGAAATTGAACTCATGTGACACACCTTCAAGCCAATAGTGACAGTTTGCTTCTCACAGTCAATATGAGCATTGACAGTATTGAGGAAGGGTCTGCCAAATATGATGGGACAAAAGCTATCTTGTGTGGTAGCAAGAACGAGGAAATCAGCAGGATACTTTGTTTTACCACAAAAGACTTCAACATCCCTAACAATTCCCACAGGGCAGATAGTATCTCTATTGTCAAGCTGAACAGTGACATCAATAGGCTCTATCTCAATAGGTGCAATCTCATCTTTGATTTCATCGTATAAGGATTGAGGTATTGCACTAACACTAGCACCCACGTCACATAAGCCATGATAACAATGATCTCCTATCTTAACAGAAACCATAGGCATGCCAACAAGAGGCCTATGTTTGTCTCTAACGTGAGGTTTAGCAATTCTAGCAGCATCTTCATAGAAGTGAATATTATGTCCCTCAACATCGCCGGACAGAAGATCTTTGATAATAGCAATGCTAGGTTCAACTCTAATTTGCTCAGGGGGTGTAGGTGTTCTAATATAGCCTCTACGTATCACAGTTGAAGCTTTAGAATGATCCTTTATCCTAACAGGGAAAGGTGGTTTCTCAATGTAAGCACTGGGAACAATAGGATCATTATAGGCAATGACTTTCTCTTCAACTGGATTGGGTTTAACTACATTGACTTCTAACGGAGGATGATATTTAAACCATTTCTCTTTGGGGAGATCGATATGAGCAGCAAATGATTCACACAATGAAGCTACTATCTCAGAGTCAAGTCCATACTTAGCGCTAAAGTCACAAAAAGTATTTGTCTCAACAAAGGATTTAACACAATCAAACGTGAAATTCATACCTGACTCCTCACCTTCTTCAAGCTCCCAATCTTCAGAGTTGCGTTTAGTTCTCTCAATAAATTACATTTGAATTCAATATCTCTCTTCATAAAAGAACCGGTACAAGAAGTGTCAAGCATGGTACAATCATCGTGAGAAAGCCGAGCATAGAAATTCTGAATGATCATTTCTCTCGAGAGCTCATGATTGGGGCATGAATATAGCATTGATTTAAGCCTCCCCCAAGCTTGAGCGATGCTTTCTCTGTCACGAGGCCAAAAATTGTAAATATAATTCCGATCACGATGTACTAAATGCATAGGATAAAACTTTTGATGAAATTCCAATTTCAACCGATTGTAGTCCCATGATCCAGTGTTATCACATAGTCTATACCATGTCAACGCCTTATCCTTCAAAGATAAAGGAAAGACCCTCTTCTTGACCTCATCCTCGGGAAAACCTACAAGCTTAAATAAACCACGAACTTCATCTACATAGATTAGATGCAAGTCTGGATGTGATGTTCCATCTCGTGTAAAAGGATTAGCCAGCAGTTTCTCAAGCATACCCGAAGGAAATTCAAAGCAAATATTTTTAGTAGGTGCAGTCAGGTTGAGGAGCAACTCTTTGTGCTTCCGTTCGAGGTGAAGATACCCCGAACAAGCCCCTCAAAGGATTAGTATCCATAGTGACAAGTGACAATAAATTTCAGCACACTATATGAATGTTTCCTTACCAAGTTCCACTTACCAAAGGCGCTTCACTCCCCGACAACGGCGCCACAAAAGAGTCTTTATGACCCACAAGTTTAGGGTATCAATCATAGTCCTTTCGATAAGTAAGAGTGTCGAACCCAACGAGGAGCAGAAGGATCTGACAAGTGGTTTTCAATAAGGAAATATCTGCAAGCACTGAAATTGTCGGTAACAAGTGATTGTGTGGTGAGAAGATTCATAGCGAGTAACAAGTAACAAAAGTAGCAACGGTGCAGCAAAGTGGCCCAATCCCTTTTGTAGCAAAGGGACAAGCCTGGACAAAGTCTTATAGGAGGAAAAATGCTTCCGAGGACACACGAGAATTTCTGTCATGCTAGTTTCATCATGTTCATATGATTCGCGTTCGTTACTTTGATAGTTTGATATGTGGGTGGACCAGCGCTTGGGTACTTCCCTTACTTGGACAAGCATCCCACTTATGATTAACCCCTCTCGCAAGCATCCTCAACTACGAAAGAAGAATTAATACAAAGTCTAACCATAGCATTAAACTAGTGGATCCAAATCAACCCCTTACGAAGCAACGCATAAACTAGGGTTTAAGCTTCTGTCACGCTAGCAACCCATCATCTACTTACTACTTCCCAATGCCTTCCTCTAGGCCCAAATAATGGTGAAGTGTTATGTAGTCAACGTTCACATAACACCACTAGAGGAAAAACAACATACAACATATCAAATTACCGAACGAATACCAAATTCACATGACTACTATTAGCATGACTTATCCCATGTCCTCAGGAACAAAAGTAATTACTCACAAAGCATAATCATATTTATGACCAGAGAGGTAATGAGTAGCATCAAGGATCTGAACATAAACTCTTCCACCAAATAATCCAACTAGCATCAACTACAAAGAGTAATCAACACTACTAGCAACCTTACAAGTACCAATCGAAGTCGCGAGACAGAGATTGGTTACAAGTGATGAACTAGGGTTTGGAGATGAGATGGTGCTGATGAAGATGTTGATGATGAGTTGCTGATGAAGATGGCGACGATTTCCCCCTTTGGGAGGGAAGTTTCCCGGTAGGATCGTCCTGCCGGAGCTCTAGACTGGTTCTTCTCAAGTTCCGCCTCGTGGCGGCGGCGAATCCACGAAAAAGCTCCTCCCCAATTTTTTCCTGGACGAAACCCTTCATATAGCAAAAGAGGGGGGCAAGTGGGACAACAGGCTGCCGACAAGCCCTCATGGCGCGGCCTGGGGGGGCTGCCGCGCCGTGCAGGCTTGTGGCCACCTGCACGCGCCCCTCTCGCACTTCTTCGGCCCAGTATTTTTGATAAATCAGGAAAAACATCCTCGTTGATTTTTATGGCGTTTGGAGTTGCGCAGAATAGGTATCTCAACTTTGCTCCACTTTCAGACCAGAATTCCAGTTGCCGGCATTCTCCCTCTTCATGTAAACCTTGCAAAATAAGAGAGAAAAGGCATAAGAATTGTACCGTGAAGTGAAATCACAGCCCAAGAAGCGATAAATATCAACATGAAAACATGATGCAAAATGGACGTATCACACCCCTGCAGGGTTAAATCTTTCGGAAAGCCGTGCCCGTGGTTATGTGGCAACGTGGAAACTTTGTTTAACACTGGTTCTAGATAACTTGAAGTTAACTTAATTAAAATATGCCAACTGAGTGCGTAACCGTGACTGTCTCTTTCGTGAGTTCCTTCTCTGATCGAGGACATGGTGGGGTTATGTCTGACGTAGTAGGTGTTCAGGATCATTCATTTGATCATCAGTAGTTCACGTCTGTTATGCGTAGGTCATCCCCCTCTTTATTCTTGTACTCGTAAGTTAGCCACCTTATATACTGCTTAGTCGCTTGCTGCAGCCTCGCCACTTAACCATACCTCACCTAATAAGCTTTTCTAGTCTTGATACCTTTGGAAATGAGATTGCTGAGTCCCATGTGGCTCACAGATTACTACAACACCAGTTGCAGGTACATGTAAAGGTTACTTGACGCGAGCGTGTTGATTGTTCATTTGGAGTTGCTTCTTCTTCTTCTTCATCGATCTAGGATGGGTTCCAGGCTGGCAGCCTGGGATAGAAAGGATGGACGTCATTCTTTTCTCGTTTGTTTTCGTGAGTAGTCGGACCCTGCTCTTCTTCATGATGTTTATGTATTGTACTGATGTGACTCTGATGTAGCTTGTGGCGAGTGTAAGCCAATTCCATATACTCTTCTCTTCAGTACATGTACTTGTAATGATATCCATTCTTGCGAAACTACTAGATGCCCTCCTATCCCTGACGAGGCCCTCGTGCCAAATTGAGGATATGATCGCATCTTCGGCGTTACAAGTTGGTATCAGAGTAGTACCGACCTAGGAGCCCCCTTGATTGATCGAACTTGGCCGAGTCGAGTCTAGTGAAAACTGTTTTGAGTCTAGTTATATATCAGAGAGTATGATTCTTTTTTCTCCTCTTCTATGCTCTGGTGAGGAATCTTGACGTAATATTTTAATTCTACTCCTCTTCTCACTCAATTTTTTTTAGGATCACGCGGATATTTTTGGAATCTATATGATTTCGATGTGACAGAGTTCTGTCTTGGTGCCTCCTGTCTGACTTGATTTCTTCCGGGGAGTTGAGCTCCACGGGATTCTCGAGCACATCATTATCATTCAGATTTCTTAATATCTCAGGACGAAGGATGTTCGAAATTGCTTCAATACTAGTAGTGGCGAGAGGAGTCCGGCTTCCCCAGTACTGATGCAGAGAGTTCTGGATGTATTGCCATACTTTGTATCGTTGTGATTACGAGTGTCTGAGATAGATGAAGTTCTGAGATTCTGGTTATGATTTGACGGATGTGATACACTGGACGGGTTAGTATAGGAGTTGAGTGATATATTACTCCTTGTATCCGTGGACCAGATTACATGACTTGAAATTTTGGGAGTTCTTAGGTTGGCTTTCAAGTAGTTGCTTATAGGACAATCTTCCAACAAATGCATGATGTTAGGTTGGGGTTCGACATCTAGTGGATTCGTTTGTTCACGTTCGACTTACAGCGGTTCTCGTTGTGTCTTAAAGAGTCCTTGTAGCTTGCTACGACTCGGGGACGCTTCGTATGTCGTGTGCACTGCCTTGCACAGAATGGCTACTGTAAGGATCGAGCCCGTGCGATCCTGTCCACGAAAATTTCGAGCGAAATCTCTCTCATGAATTCGTTTTGGCTTGTTTCGTAAGCCTCACCATTTTGTTTTGTTGGCATATGGTAATTCGAGTTGCTTCGGTGTCAAATGGTGATTTCATATCTTTTTTCTAAGACATGTTCTCATATTCTTATGAGAATGCAAATTCTTTTCCTCAGTCAAGTTGTCTTATCAATTCTTGTCAACCGGAGTCGTTATATCAATTCTTTTCCAACCAATGTGCTTCTCTTCAGTGAATTCAATCCTCTCCAATATTTGCAAGATCAATCTCTCTTTTATTTCCGGAGTTGTCTCATCTGTCTCAAGTTGTCTTTGTTTTCCCCGCCCTCCCACCCTTTTTTTTCAATGAGTTAATTGTCATTCAAGAGTTTTTTCTTTTCATTGTTTCTTCCGCTATCTTTTCTTCCGTGTCCTATCTGGTGATTCATAGTGAAGATTCTCAGGAGCTTCGTGTTCATATTTCTTCAGTCTTGCTATCTTTTCTAGTGAATTCAGTTCAAGCTATCCGTGTTCCTCATATCCTTTCATCCTTTAAATTCTTTCCTGTGTGGAAAATTCTTATCAAGTCTTTTTGTTATCATTTCTCTCTATTCTATCCGGAATGTTGAAGTTACCTCAGAAGTTTCTTGCCTTCAATTCTTTTAATTATTTCGAGGCACTAACCTCACCAAGTTTTCTTTTTACCGGTGCAATATCTCTCTTCTAAGCAATCTTTTCAATGGTGGTTTCTTTTGAGTGGGCCCATAACCCACAGGTTCTTTCCCAGGATCTTATCTGGCTCTTGTTATCTTTCCGGAGTTCTCTTATTCTTTTTAAGTGTGATGTAAGAATGGTTTTCATCAGTCATATTCCTTCTTCAAGATTGCTTCAAATTTATTTTTGTCATTGGCTCAACTTTTCCTTGTATTTATTCCGGAGTGTCTCATTAATTCTCGGTGGTGTTCTCCTCATCATTTTCAGCTTGGAAGACCGAAGGGGTGTTTCTCTCAAATCTTGGTTCAGTCTCTTGCAGTTTGTAATATCAGCTTTGTGTTATCTTCTCAATTGTTGTCAATTATGAGTATCCCTTTCTTGCTATCCGGTGCTTTTTTGAGTTGTTTCGTTTATCGGTCCTCTGAAGGCTGTCATTTCAGAAGATTCTTCGTTCTCAGCTTTCAGCTTTCATCCTCAATTCTTCTCAATTGTTGTCTCTTCGTTCGTCTCTCAATTATTTGGGTGCCTTGTTCAGTTTTCTCTCAGGTGGCTCATGATCTCTTCATTCTCATGTATCTCCATTCATTCTTGTCATATCCCCATTCAATCCAATTCTTACCGGTGTCTCCTTCAAGACTCATCAAGTTTGTGCTCATATATCTTCTCAATCATTTGTAAAAGAATAAGTCGTACGCTGAATCCGTTGCTTGTCATCAATTAAACTTTATGAAGGATAAGCATAACATAATTATTATTCGTGTTTCATAGTGATTTCAATTATTCTGCCGGAGTGGCTCATGATATCAATTCTTTGTCTCAAGGTGTTCTTCAAGATTCTTGTGGTAGTAGTTCTCATTTTGTTCTTCGTTCCCTCTTTCCAAGATCTAGTTTATATTCTCTTGTTCCAGAGTTGTGGTGATGTTGCTCATTTGGGTCAATCATGTTGCTCTATAAAGATCATGGTGTTCCCTCGTTCTATTTAGTTGTTTGTCGTGAATCTTGTCTAGTTCTCCCATCTTATCGAATTTTTGTCCCTTTTCCTACCGAAGTGCTGCCGAAATTTTATGTGAATTCTTGCTTTTTCCTCATATCATTCCTCATCTCTTTGTAACCTTCAAGGATCGTTGGTTTCACTTGTTTGTCAAAGAAGCAACTAAGTTTTACCTCTTGCGTTCTCATCCTCTCCCCCTTTCATTCTTGGATCTCGGGTCGAGATCCTCTTGTAGTGTAGGAGAGTTGTGACAGCCCAAGACCGACGTTCCAGAAGATTCCCCCTTATCTACGTTTTCGTCGGGTGGCTTATTTTATTTGTCGCATCATCATCGCATCATCCGCATTGCATCGGCATCCCGTTGCCGCCAGTTTTCAAAACTTGCATCCGTTGTTAGTTGCCGGTTCGCGTCGTTGTTCATTCTGAGCCCGACCACACTCGTACGCGCCCGCGACATCGTTCAAATCTTGTTTTTAAAGTGTGTATAAAACTTTCTCTGATTATGTTGAAACTTGGCATGCGGTCTTAATATATTATAGGTAGGCCGCGTGCCAATTTTCGTCGCAATCGGAGTCCGTCTGGTACCCGAACAGTCGAACGTATTTGGTCTATCGTCGGACGTTTTATCGGTGTTTTAAAATACGTTGTCGGGTACCCATTTTCCCTCTTATCCCCACCTAGCCTACTCTACACAGCTAACCCTAACCCGCCTCTCCGATCGGACCGTACGATCGCGATCGGAGGGTCGAAAAACCCCCAAAACCCCCTAACCTAGCCCCCTTTCCTATTTAAACCCCCTAACATGCCCCTAATGGAAACCCTAGCTGGCTGCCTCGATTTCCGCACCCACCAACCTAGCCGCCGCCACCTGGTCTCCCTCCTCTCCCCGCAGCGCCTCCTCCCCCCAGCGGCTGGCCCGCACGAGCCCATCCGGGGCCCGTAGGGCCCGAACTCCCGTCGTCCGAGCCAGGATCGCGCCGCCTCCAGCCAGCTCCTCCCACGGGAGCTCCTCCCGCGCGCCCCTCGCCAGCTCCTGTCGAGCTCCCCGTTGCCGCGTCGCCTTGGGGCCTCGCCGGAGCACCACGACCTCTGCGATCCCGCCTCCTGCAAGCCTCATGCCACCGACCAACCATGGTCTCGAACGCCCAGTTGCGGTCCCCTTGTCCGATCTGCATCGCCGTGGCCGGGATCCGGTGCGGGCAGACCAGATCTGGCCATCTCGTCGCCCGGAGAACCCTTTGCCAGCCTCGTCTGTCGCCGACCGGATCTGACGGCGCCCTTGCAACCTCCTGCTCGAGCAGGAGGAGGACGAGCCAGCGCTCGGTCGCTCGCTCGTTGACCACGGGGCCGGCCAGCCTCGCCTCGAGTTGCGGCCCAGCCGCCAGCCGCCTAGGCCCAGTTTCCCCAACCGCCTGGCTTCCTCCCGACCGCGGCCTGCTCCAGCCAGCGACCAGGCCGGCCTCCACAGCGCCTCCAGCGGCCCATCCGCAGCGCCCCGACCGGCCCAGCAAGCCGGCCTCCTCCCCAAGCCCCCGCCGAACCAGGCCGACCCATGGTGAGCAGCTTCACCCCGAGCCCCTGTATATGTCGCCCTGGGCGTCTGATAGGTGTCTTGCGCCATAGATTCGGCCCGTTAGTGATTTGTTTTAGGTTTTAGGATTTAATTATTTTTCACGAATATATAGATATTTCAACGCCCGTAATTATTTAACCGTCTATCAGATCGCGAAGATTTATATATGTAACTTGTGTAGTTTTCCACGTAGATTAATAATTTGGAATTTGCATGCATGTTTGAATTAGTTTCACCCGCTGAATGCCTAGAAACGCGTGCTGTCCTATTATGTTTTTGTCCCGTATTTATTTTCATGCGTGTTCGAATTGCTCAAACTCCGTAGGTAAAATGCTCATGTTTTAGGAACCCTTTTGCCATGTATTTTAGAGTAGTTGTTTGTATTTTAGCATACAAGATTCCGTCGCTAGTTTATTATAACGTGCTTAGGACATATTCGCGCATATACGTGTGGCGTTGTTTTTATTTTGCAACCCCACATGTTATATATGTTTTCAGGGTAGAAAAATCCATAGAATTTAACTGTGCATTTAGTTTTAGCTTTTGCGTAAGTCAGTGTGCGTGATATTTTGCCATGTTGCCCTTTTGTTTATTTTGTGGGATTTAATCCGTCCTTGATATGAAGGAGTTGTCAACTAGAGATATGCCCTTGGATGTGTAGGCTAGCCCCTGGTAATTTTGGTTTTAATAGAAATCCATGTTTAGGTGTGGTTTGCTTGTTTTCAACTTGCTAGGAAATAGTGCTGATTTGGAGATGCTGAAATATTTCTAAGTATGAATCTGTTATATTTTGTTGTTGTCTTGTCATGAGTTTATCTGGTGATCTATAGCTCTTTTGAGCTTGGTGCAATGGAGTTAGTTGTAGACTTTAGGATTCTCTAGCATGCTGTCAATTTTCATGCCATTTGGAGTCCTGTAGCTTATGGTTTTGCTTCTGTCAATATGCCTTCAGATCGAAAACTGCACTTTCATAAACTATGGTTTTCACTAAGTCTGAAACAGTGTGTGAGATGCCATTTTGTGACTTCTTTTCCTTGTGATCCATGCTTCCGTGCTAGGTGTTATTAGTTGTATGTTGTAGTGCTTCTTGCCCTCTATTGTCTCATGCCTTGTCTGAGAAATTTCGATTTGTGTAGCTCGTAGTTGTGGGGTGTAGAAAATGCTATGTGGCTGATTTTGGCAGATTGTAGTGTTTTCTTGTTTAGCTCGTAGTTGTTGAACCTTTGCTCTGTTTTGATCATGTCCTATATGAAACTTGCTTAGAATCTCGTGTAGTTTCATTTTATCTTGCTGGTTGTATGTCGTCATATCTTGCGGTGTTCGTATCTTTTGAACCGTAGCTCCGTTGGAGATGTTCTATATGTGAAAATTTCTTGTAACGACGCGTAGAATCACGGGAATCTATTTGTTTTGCTGTTTAACAAACATTTAAAAGTGTTAGTTCAGATCTGGACAGAATTACAAATTAACGTATGTGGTCATCTCGGAGGTGCTATATGTCATTTCCGACCTCATTTAAAATGCCTAGATAGGTAGTTTAATTACGCTTCACCTCTTGCCATGTTTAACGACATTTAATATTGCCGTGTACCTAATCGGGATAGAACTTAATAATCCGTATGTGGAGTTTCGTCAATATGCAACTCGTTGCATATTGAACTTCTCTTAATGTGTAGTGTTGATTGTTGTGAATTGTCAAGCCATGTCTTGCATATATTCAGCTGTTCATGCATCATATGTGTTGTGCGTCGTGTGGTGGATATTGTGTGTTGATTCTTGTTTCCGGTTTCCTTCGTCTCGATAGAGTTCCGCAAGCGTGTCAGAAAGTGAGGACCCGTTCGACTACGTCGGTTCGTCTGCTTCACGGAGTCGTTCTTCTTCCAAGCGGGATCTCAGGCAAGATGACCATTTCCCCAAATACCATTACTATCATTGCCATGCTAGTATTATCGTTTCTGTCTCTATGTCTCGTTGCCTACCACCTGTTAAATATTAGCCTCTCAACATTGCCATGAAAACATTCAACCTGTTCACAACCTAGCAAACCACTGATTGGCTATGTTACCACTTGCTTAACCATGAGTTAGCGTTGCTAGTTGCAGGTGCAGTTGCTTCCATGTGATAACATGGGTTCTTTGTTATATCACCCTATTAAATGATATTTAATTTAATGCACATATATACTTGGTAAAAGGTGGAAGGCTCGGCCTTTCTAGCCTAGTGTTTTGTTCCACCTTTGCCCCCTTAGTTTTGGCTACCAGTGTTATGTTCCATAATTGAGCCGTCCTAACATGATCGGGGTTGTTATGGGGACCCCCTTGATAATTCGTTTTAGATTAATGTTGGTCTGGAAAGGCCCAACATTGGTACTATATTTGCCCAACATAATAATTCTGTTATTATTGAAATGCATAGGGAGTTAGCGCTACCCGAGGAGTAATTCAACATAATACAGGGGGGCCAGTGCTGTTGCTGCTGGTCCAAAAATAGATCCACTTGCGAGGCCACCCGAGGCAACTTGGGGGATGTCTATCCGGCCACCGTACATAGTGCTTGATACTGCGACAACAGTCCTTGCCTGGCAACGGTGCCAGGAATCGTGCTGCTATGGGCTACGCCTATAGGGACTTCCTTGGCAAATATGCAAAGGATTTCCCCGCGGCCTTGGAGCCTTGCGTTGGTGTTCCCTTGAAGAGGAAAGGGTGATGTAGCACAGCGGCGGTAAGTATTTCCCTCAGTTTGAGAACCAAGGTATCGATCCAGTGGGAGGATCGCGTCAAGTCACAAGTATGTGCACAAACACAAAGACCTTGCGCCCAACGCTATGAAGGGGTTGTCAATCCCTTATAGATTTGTTTACAAAGTGAGAACTGAAAGCAAAAAGGAAAACAAAGCAAAGTAAAAGTGAAAGTGGAGACGATAGTTGTGAATAGACCTTGGGGCCGTAGTGTTCACTAGTGGCTTCTCTCATGAAAGCAAGTACACAGTGGGTGAATGAATTACTGTCGAGCAATTGATAGAACCTCGCAAAGTCATGACGTTATCTATGGCAATGATTATATCTATAGGCATCAAGTCCAAAACAAGTAGACCGATACTTTCTGCATCTACTACTATTACTCCACACGTCGACCGCTATCCAGCATGCATCTATTGTATTAAGTTCATAAGAACAGAGTAACGCCTTAAGCAAGATGACATGATGTAGATGGACAATCTCAAATCTATGATGAAAGCCCATCTTGTTACCCTTGATGGCAACAACACGATGCGTGCCTTGCTGCCCCTTCTGTCACTGGGAAAGGTCACCGCACGGTATGATCCCAAAACCAAGCACTTCTCCCATTGCAAGAATCATAGATCTAGTTGGCCAAACAAAACCCAAGACTCGGAGAGACTTACAAGGATATCAAATCATGCATATAAGAAATCAGCAAAGACTCAAATATAATTCATAGATAATCTGATCACAAATCCACAATTCATCGGATCTCGACAAGCACACCGCCAAAGAGGATTACATCGGATAGATCTCCATGAAGATCATGGAGAACTTTGTATTGAAGATCCAAGAGAGAGAAGAAGCCATCTAGCTACTAACTACAGACCCGTAGGTCTGAAGTGGACTACTCACGAGTCATTGGAGAGGCGATGATGTTGATTTAGAAGCCCTCCAACTCCGAAGTCCCATCCCGCAGGGTACCGGGAAGGGTCTCCAGATGATATCTCACGGAAACGGGAACTTGCGGCGACGGAAAAGTGTTTTCGTGGATGCCCTGATTTTTTCTGGGATTTTAGGGAATATATAGGCGAAAGAGCTAGGGCAGGGGAGCTCCAGGGGGGCCGCAAGCCTGGTAGCCTCCGCCCCCCCTGGGGGTGGCTACAGGGCTTGTGGGCCCCCCGTGGCTCTCCTGCCTTGGCCCTCAAGTCCCCCGATCTTCTTCTGTTCTAGAAAAATTTATTTCAGGGATTTTATTCCGTTTGGACTCCGTTCCAAAATCAGATCTGAAAAGAGTCAAAAACACAAAAAAACAGGAGCTGGCACTTGGCACTGAATTAATAAGTTAGTCCCCCAAAAGATATAAAAGGTATATAAAACATCCAAAGTTGACAAGATAACATCATGAAACCATAAAAAATTATAGATACATTTGAGACGTATCAAGCATCCCCGAGCTTAACTCCTGCCCGTCCTCGTGTAGGGAAGTGATAAATAATGGTTTTTTGATGCTTTCATGCTACCTAGCATAGATGTCCATTGTAACTCCTCTTATGTGACATGAATGTTCAGATCCATTAGATTCAAAACAATAGTTTGCTATTGGTGTGGAGACAATAGTACTTCAAGCAAACTAGCAAGGTAATCACGAACTTTCAAAATAACAAGGCCAAAAGAAAGTTATCCCTACAAAATCATATAGTCTGGCTATGCTCTATCATGCTTGCACAACGAATTTAAATCATGCACAACCTCGGTATTGGCCAAGTAATTGTTTTCACACTTTTAATTTCTCAAACCTTTTCAACTCTCACGCAATACATGAGCGTGAGCCATGGTTTTAGCACTATAAGTGGAATGGAGTGTGGTGGAGGTTGCAAGACAAACAAGGAGAAGATGGTCACATTAACTAGGCACATCAATGAGCTATGGAGATGCTCATCAATAGATATCAATGTGAATGAGTAGGGATTGCCATATAAATGATGCACTAGAGCTAAGAGTATGTGAAAGCTCTTAAAGAAAACTAGTGGGTGTGCATCCAACTTGCTTGCACACGAAGACCTAAGGCAATTTTGAGGAAGCCTATCATTGGAATATACAAGCCAAGTTATATAATGAAAATTTCCCACTAGCTATATGGTGGTGAAAAAACGAGAGACTCTCAATCATGAAGATCATGGTGCTTAATAAGCACAAGTGTGGAAGGATAGTAGCATTGTCCCTTCTCTCTTTTTCTCTCATTATTTTTTTGTGGGCTCTTTGGCCTCTTATATATATATATTTTTTTTGGTGGGCATCTTTGGCCTATTTTTGTAAATGGGCTTCGCTGGCCTCTTTTATTTCCTCACATGGGACAATGCTCCATCAATGATGATCATCACACTTTCAACTCAAAACTTAGAGCAATGATGACTCTATATGGAATGCCTTCGGTAGTGTACCGTGACAATGATCTAGCATGGCATAGACATCAATGGAAACATCATGCTAGCTATCTTACGATCATGCAATGGCAATGTAGAAGTGGTGGCACATGTCATGGTGGTAGTTGCATGGCAATATATCTCGGAATAGCTTTGAAAAAGCCATAGTAGGTAGGTATGGTGGCCGTTTTGAGGGAGGCTAATGGTGGGTTTATGCACGGGCGAAAGTTGCACGACACTAAAGAAGATAATGATGGTGGAAGGTGAAAGTGCATCTAAACCATGGACTCAACATTAGTCATGAAGAACTCATATACTTGTTGCAAAAGTTTTAGTAGTAATTGAAATAAAGAATTCAAGGCATACTCCTAGGGGAAGGGTTGGTAGGTATAAACCATCGCGCGATCCCGACCAGTACACAAAGGATGACAATCAATAAACTAATCATGCTCAGACTTCATCACATAACGGTTCACCATACGTGCATGCTATGGGAATCACTAACTTTAACACAATTATTTCTAGATCCATAACACCATACTAACATAACTTAAATATTACCACAACCACATCTCAAAACTAATTGAGAGGAATCAAACTTCTCTAACTATTCAATGCACATGAAGATGGAAGTTTTCATATCCCTTTGGATAACTACCCCTTTTGAGACTACTATCATAGTATAGATCAACTACCAAGCCACGCGCTTCCATGCTCTAAAAGATATAAGTGAAGCACATAGAGAAAAATCAACTAGCTCAAAAGATATAAGTGAAGCACATGTGAGCTGAATTGTCTAACCAAAGGATATAAGTGAAGCTCGACAAAATCACGGTGAGTGCATGTCTCTCTCTCTAGGTGTGCAGAAAGGAAGATTGTGACACAACAAAAATAAAAGACTCCTACAATACAAGATGCTCCAAGCAAAACACATAACATGTGGTGAATAAAAATATAGCCCCAAGTAACATTACCGATGGATTGAAGACGAAAGAGGGGATGTCTTCCCGGGGCATCCCCAAGCTTAGGCTTTTACGGCATCCTGGAATCAACTTGGGGTGCCTTGGTAATCCCAAAGCTTGAGCTCTTACCACTCTTTATCTCTTTGTCCATAAGAACTTCACCCAAAACTTGAAAACTTCACAACACGAAACTTAAACAGAAACTCGTGATATCATTAGTTTAAGAAAGCAAACCACCACTTCCTTAGGTACTGTATTAAACTTAAATTATACTTATGTTGATGTTGGGTTACTGTATTTTCAGTCTTCCATGGCTAATGCCCCCCGATACTATCCATACTTTCGTCAAAATAATCAACCAACTCAACAAAAAACAGAATCTGTTAACAGCAGACCAGTCTGTAGCAATCTGTATACTTCGTATACTTCTGTTACTTCAAAAATTCTGAAAAATTATGACAATATGAAGAATTTGCATAGCAGTCGTCATAAAAAAGAATCAACCCAAAAGATGTTACAGAAAAAAATGAAAATTCTTTTCGTGAGCAGAAAGTTTCTGTATTTTCCAGCATGACCAAACGGTCATCCCCAAGACTAATCATAATGGTTTTACTTGGCACATACGCAAAAAGAAACACAAAAAACACAATCATAACAGAATTATGAAAGTGTGGAAAACACAAAACAGAAAAAAAGGATAGATTCGTTGGGTTGCCTCCCAACAAGCACTATTGTTTAACGCCCTTAGCTAGGCATAAGGTGATGGAATCACGTATAGTCATCTTTGGTGCTCAAACCACAAGTAGCGTGATCATTTATCGTCTTAAGATCTTCATCTTTATTGGATGACTCACCACTAGCTTTAGTAACAAAAACAGACTTGATGGTCTTTTTGAGAGTGAGATTTGGAGTATTTTGCACAATGGCAAAAGCGGAACCCAAGTTGGTTATGACATCTTCCAGTTTGCCAATTCTAGAGGAATCATTAACTATTGGTTCCTTCTCCCTTAATTTTTTCAAAACCATTCCCACTTTGGATCCGTACTGAGTAATTTGATTGTGGATCTTTCTATCCAAACCCTCAATAAGTTCAATTGTGGCAATTTTGTTTTCAATAGCATCAAGCCTTTGCATCACGTGTTCCAAGGTCAAGGTAGTTCCATTAACCATGAGCGGGGGTGAGCCTACCAAATTCATGATAGCTCCATAAGAGTCAACAGTATGGCTCCCCAAAAAATTCCCGCCTACGATGGTATCAAGAATATACCTATTCCAAGGAGAGATTCCAACATAAAAACTGCGAAGAAGAACGGTAGTGGATTGCTTACGAATAGATCTACTGTGAGCATTGCAAATCCTATACTAAGCGTCCTTTAAATTTTCTTCCTCATTCTGCTTGAAATTGAGAACTTGGTCCTCAGGGGTATCGTTTGGAGTGGTGGGTCTAGCCATTGAAGGACTATCCCACACACAAACGAGCATGAAGAAAGTGAGTGAAACGGGCAAAAGAGTACGGCAAAAGGCAAAAGAAAACGGCAAAGGAAAACGACAAAAAGGCAAATGAAAATGGCAAGGGAGAAAGGCAAATAAAAACGGCAAAGGAGAAAAGCAAATGAAAACGGCAAATGTGAAGTGGGGGAGAGGAAAACGAGAGGCAACTGGCAAAAAAGGTAAATGCAAGAGATGAGTTTGTGACACCTACTTCGATAGATCTTGACTTGATCTCTCCTCCCCGGCAAGGGCGCCACAAATAGGCGTGTTGACGGGAGATTATTCTTGTATTGATACTCCTCGACAAGCGATCCTCCTCCCCGGCAACGGCACCAAAAATCCTTCTGCTACTGCAACAACAGACCTTCCCTGGTAACTGCGCCAGGAATCCTGCTGCTACGGGCTACGCCTATAGGGACTTCCTTGGCAAATATGCAAATGATTTCCCCGCGGCCTTGGAGCCTTGTGTTGGTGTTCCCTTGAAGAGGAAAGGGTGATGTAGCACAGCGGCGGTAAGTATTTCCCTCAGTTTGAGAACCAAGGTATCGATCCAGTGGGAGGATCGCGTCAAGTCACAAGTACCTGCACAAACACAAAGAGCTTGCACCCAACGCTATGAAGGGGTTGTCAATCCCTTATAGATTTGTTTGCAAAGTGAGAACTGAAAGAAAAAGGAAAACAAAGCAAAGTAAAAGTGAAAGTGGAGACGATAGTTGTGAATAGACCCAGGGCCGTAGTGTTCACTTGTGGCTTCTCTCATGAAAGCAAGTCGACGGTGGGTGAACGAATTACTGTCGAGCAATTGATAGAACCGCGCAAAGTCGTGACGTTATCTATGGCAATGATTATATCTATAGGCATCACGTCCAAAACAAGTAGACCGATACTTTTTGCATCTACTACTATTACTCCACACGTCGACTGCTATCCAGCATGCATCTAGTGTATTAAGTTCATAAGAACAGAGTAACGCCTTAAGCAAGATGACATGATGTAGATGGACAATCTCAAATCTATGATGAAAGCCCATCTAGTTACCCTTGATGGCAACAACATGATGCGTGCCTTGCTGTCCCTTCTGTCACTGGAAAAGGTCATCGCACGGTATGAACCCAAAACCAAGCACTTCTCCCATTGCAAGAATCATAGATCTAGTTGGCCAAACAAAACCCAAGACTCGGAGAGACTTACAAGGATATAAAATCATGCATATAAGAAATCAGCAAAGACTCAAATATAATTCATAGATAATCTGATCACAAATCCAGAATTCATTGGATCTCGACAAACACACCGCCAAAGAGGATTACATCGGATAGATCTCCATGAAGATCATGGAGAACTTTGTATTGAAGATGAAAGAGAGAGAAGAAGCCATCTAGCTACTAACTACGGATCCGTAGGTCTGAAGTGGACTACTCACGAGTCATTGGAGAGGCGATGATGTTGATGTAGAAGCCCTCCAACTCCAAAGTCCCCTCCGGCAGGGCACCGGGAAGGGTCACAGATGAGATCTCGCGGAAACGGAAGCTTGCGGCACCGGGGAAGTGTTTTCGTGGATGCCCTGATTTTTTCTGGGATTTTAGGGAATATATAGGCGAAAGAGCTAGGGCAGGGGAGCTCCAGGGGGGGCCACAAGCCTGGTAGCCGCTGGCCCCCTTGGTGGTGGCTACAGGGCTTGTCGGCCCCATGTGGCTCTCTTGCCTTGGCCCTCAAGTCCCCCGATCTTCTTCTGTTCTAGAAAAATTTATTTCGGGGATTTTATTCCGTTTGGACTCCGTTCCAAAATCAAATATGAAAAGAGTAAAAAACACAGAAAAAATAGGAACTGGCACTTGGCACTGAATTAATAAGTTAGTCCCAAAAAAGATATAAAAGGTATATAAAACATCCAAAGTTGACAAGATAACAACATGAAACCATCAAAAATTATAGATACGTTTGAGACGTATCAGTGCTCATCTGTCGTGTCCTGAGAACGATATACGCATCTCCTATCGGGGTCGTCGACACGCCAAGCGGCCTTGCTGGATTAGTTTTACCTTTGACGAATGTCTTGTGCATCGGGATTCCAGTGATGCTTTGGGTAATCTCAGAGTCGAGGTTTTCCACTAAGGAGTCTGACGAGATCGCGAGCTTCATGATCGAGGATTTCTATGCGGCTTGTGGTAATTTGTGATGGATTAGTTGGAGCACCCCTGCAGGGTTAAATCTTTCGGAAAGCCATCCCGCGGTTATGTGGCAACGTGGAAACTTTTTTTAACACTCGTTCTAGATAACTTTAAGTTAACTTAATTAAAATATGCCAACTGAGTGCGTAACCGTGACTGTCTCTTTCGTGAGTTCCTTCTCCGATCGAGGACACGGTGGGGTTATGTCTGACGTAGTAGGTGTTCAGGATCATTCATTTGATCATCAGTAGTTCACGTCCGTTATGCGTAGGTCACCCCCCTCTTTATTCTTGTACTCGTAAGTTAGCCACCTTATATACTCCTTAGTCGCTTGCTGCAGCCTCACCACTTAACCATACCTCACCTAATAAGCTTTGCTAGTCTTGAGACCTTTGGAAATGAGATTGCTGAGTCCCCTGTGGCTCACAGATTACTACAACACCAATTGCAGGTACATGTAAAGGTTACTTGACGCGAGCGTGTTGATTGTTCATTTGGAGTTGCTTCTTCTTCATCATCATCGATCTAGGATGGGTTCCAGACCGGTAGCCTGGGATAGCAAGGATGGATGTCGTTCTTTTCTCGTTTGATTTTGTTTGTAGTCGGACCCTGCTCTTCTTCATGATGTTTATGTATTGTACTGATGTGACTCTGATGTAGCTCGTGGTGTAAGCCAATTCCATATACTCTTCTCTTCGGTACATGTACTTGTAACGATATCCATTCTTGCGAAACGACGAGATGCGCTTCTATCCGTGACGAGGCCCTCGTGCCCAATTGAGGATAGGATTGCATCTTTGGCGTTACAGTACTCGTGTCCAGAATTGAGGTGATTTAGATGTGCGGACTCCATCGTAGGGACTACCTTGAAAGAATTTATGTTTTGTGCTGTAGTTGAATAAAGGACCATTAGCACCTTCTCCAACAAAGAACAAATGCAATTCTCCGTGAGGGCTTGGATAGTTGATTTGTTCCTTGGGAGACAGAAACCATCACCATAGACAACTAAATCGGGATGACGAGCAGAAACGGTTTTCCTTTTGGAGGGACCAGCCCTAGAATTATGTGTGGTGGTATTGATAGTCAGCTTGAGATGTGAAAAAAATTTCGCAATAGAGAGTGGTTCATCAGTCACATTGGTTTGTCAAATAGTTTCATCTTCTTAGTTGTTGTGAGGTGGTGGAGCAGAATTATTTGCATTTGTTGGGTCTGGGTCATGCTTAGGAATGTGAAAATCTTGCTCGAGATGAGAGCAATTTTTCTGCCGGATCTTGCTCAGAGTTGTTTGGTAGAATGACTTTCTCGGCCACATGGGGATCGAAGATAGTTGAAGTACCTTGGGTGTTTGGAGGAGGAGTATTAGGCTCGGAGCGATGAATTTTAATTTCTTCTGAAGCAGAGTGCGTTGAAGATAAATCAACTCGAGTAGGAGACGATGTATGCACTACTTCAGTTGGCATTGGTGCTGGTATCAAAACCGGCGGATCTCGGGTAGGGGTCTCGGACTATGGACCTTGGATTGATGGGTTGTAGGAGAAGAAGGAGACAATGTTTACCCAGGTTCGGGCCCTCTTGAGGAGGTAAAACCCTACGCCCTGCTTGATTATATTTATGGAGTATGAGGATTACAGAGTTGATCTACCGCGAGATCGTATGAGCTGAACCCTAGATGAATAAACTTGTCTATGCGGATGAAACCCTTTGGTTTATGTAGACACCAGGGGTCCCTGGGGTTACATAGAACCGGCCTCCACCTAGGGATAGATGCGCTGATCTAGCCTAGTAAACTTGGACGACACGCCAGTCTTCTGAGTTTCCCTTCCTGAACACGAAGTCGCCGTGCAGTCCGGTCTTCAATAATATGGCCCATATGGTCGGCTTCTAAAAGATGGGCCGACCACTCTAGGAAACCTTAATCCAGGACTCCCTCAGTGGCCCCCGAACATGCATCCAATGCCGATGTACACGGTCTTCGGCAGCTTCTCTCATTCAAAGTGACCGGCTTGCGAGGCGAGTTCCCCCCTTATTCGGCTGGTTCAGACTTGGTCATCTGGCAATGTTTATGCGTTTAAAACAGGCACTGGTTAATCAGAAGGCCAAAAGGCCCGAGTGTGAATAGTTCATCATTTGACAGCCTTTCTAACGAAAGGTCGCAATAGTCAGTTATGACCAAAACTCGATTCGCGACTCGATGCCACTTTCCCACGGGCACGTCTTGTCGACGTGGAGACTGTGTCCCGCATTTAAGAGAATATGGGTAATTGTTTGGGTAATCCCATGCGCGTTCACCGGCTCGGTCATTTTGGAAAGTGGTCGGGCTTGCGGCGCAATAAACGGGAACCCTTGGCTCAGCACCCCCATAAAAGGGAAAAAGATCCATAGAGCAACCACATGCATTCCAGACTCGACCCCCTCCCATCCTAGCTTCCAAGAGCTCAGATCCGCTTCGCATTTCGTCCTCTCCCCTCCGTCCTCCCCCAAATCCAGCCATGGCTGCATCAGGTTCTCACGGCAAGTGGGAGATCTCATGCATCATTGACAAAGACATCCAGGAGATAAAGGAGGCCGGCTATCTTTCACCGGATATCGCTCACCATGCGCTCGAGGAAGGTCAGATGGTGCCCACTCCAAGGCCGGGCGGAAGTGTTGGAATTATGCCCTAGAGGCAATGATAAATGTATAGTTATTATTATAATTCCTGTATCAAGGTAATAGTTTATTATCCATGCTATAATTGTATTGAATGAAGACTCATTTACATGTGTGGATACATAGACAAAACACCGTCCCTAGCATGCCTCTAGTTGGCTAGCCAGTTGATCGATGATAGTCAGTGTCTTCTGATTATGAACAAGGTGTTGTTGCTTGATAACTGGATCACGTCATTGGGAGAATCACGTGATGGACTAGACCCAAACTAATAGACGTAGCATGTTGATCGTGTCATTTTGTTGCTACTGTTTTCTGCGTGTCAAGTATTTATTCCTATGACCATGAGATCATATAACTCACTGACACCGGAGGAATGCTTTGTGTGTATCAAATGTCGCAACGTAACTGGGTGACTATAAAGATGCTCTACAGGTAGCTCCAAAGGTGTTAGTTGAGTTAGTATGGATCAAGACTGGGATTTGTCACTCCGTGTGACGGAGAGGTATCTCGGGGCCCACTCGGTAATACAACATCACACACAAGCCTTGCAAGCAATGTAACTTAGTGTAAAGTTGCGGGATCTTGTATTACGGAACGAGTAAAGAGACTTGTCGGTAAACGAGATTGAAATAGGTATACGGATACTGACGATCGAATCTCGGGCAAGTAACATACCGAAGGACAAAGGGAATGACATACGGGATTATACGAATCCTTGGCACTGAGGTTCAAACGATAAAGATCTTCGTAGAATATGTAGGATCCAATATGGGCATCCAGGTCCCACTATTGGATATTGACCGAGGAGTCTCTCGGGTCATGTCTACATAGTTCTCGAACCCGCAGGGTCTGCACACTTAAGGTTCGACGTTGTTTTATGCGTATTTGAGTTATATGGTTGGTTATCGAATGTTGTTCGGAGTCCCGGATGAGATCACGGACGTCACGAGGGTTTCCAGAATGGTCCGGAAATGAAGATTGATATATAGGATGACCTCATTTGATTACCGGAAGGTTTTCGGAGTTACCGGGAATGTACCGGGAATGACGAATGGGTTCCGGGAGTTCACCGGGGGGGGGGGGCAACCCACCCCGGGGAAGCCCATAGGCTTTGGGGAGACACACCAGCCCTTAGTGGGCTGGTGGGACAGCCCCAAGGGGGCCTATGCGCCAAGGAAAGGAAATCAAAGGAAAAGGAAAAAAAAGAGGGAAGAAGTGGGAAGGGAGGGGGACTCCTCCCACCAAACCAAGTCCAACTCGGTTTGGGGGGGGGAGTCCTCCCCCCCTTGGCTCGGCCAACCCCTTGGGAGTCCCTTGGACCCCAAGGCAAGGTCCCCCTCCCTCCTCCTATATATATGGGGCTTTTAGGGCAAATCTGAGACGACTTTCTCACGGCTGCCCGACCACATACCTCCATAGTTTTTCCTCTAGATCGCGTTTCTGCGGAGCTCGGGCGGAGCCCTGCTGAGGCGAGATCATTACCAACCTCCGGAGCACCGTCACGCTGCCGGAGAACTCTTCTACCTCTCCGTCTCTCTTGCTGGATCAAGAAGGCCGAGATCATCGTCGAGCTGTACGTGTGCTGAACGCGGAGGTGCCGTCCGTTCGGTACTAGATCGTGGGACTGATCGCGAGATTGTTCGCGGGGCGGATCGAGGGACGTGAGGACGTTCCACTACATCAACCGCGTTCTCTAACGCTTCTGCTGTACGATCTACAAGGGTACGTAGATCACTCATCCCCTCTCATAGATGGACATCACCATGATAGGTCTTCGTGCGCATAGGAAATTTTTTGTTTCCCATGCGACGTTCCCCAACAGTGGCATCATGAGCTAGGTTCATGCGTAGATGTCTTCTCGAGTAGAACACAAAAGGTTTTGTGGGCGGTGATGTGCGTTTTGCTGCCCTCCTTAGTCTTTTCTTGATTCCGCGGTATTGTTGGATTGAAGCGGCTTGGACCGACATTACTCGTACGCTTACGAGAGACTAGTTTCATCGTTACGAGTAACCCCCTTTGCTCAAAGATGACTGGCAAGTGACGGTTTCTCCAACTTTAGTTGAATCGGATTTGACCGAGGAGGTCCTTGGATGAGGTTAAATAGCAACTCATAGATCTCCGTTGTGGTGTTTGCGTAAGTAAGATGCGATCCTACTAGATACCCTTGGTCACCACGTAAAACATGCAACAACAAAATTAGAGGACGTCTAACTTGTTTTTGCAGGGTATGATTGTGATGTGATATGGCCAATGATGTTATGTGATATATTGGATGTATGAGATGATCATGTTGTAATAGAAATACCGACTTGCACGTCGATGGTACGGCAACCGATAGGAGCCATAGGGTTGTCTTTATACTAACGTTTGTGCTTGCAGATGCGTTTACTATTTTGCTAGGATGTAGCTTTAGTAGTAATAGCATAAGTAGCACAACAACCCCGATGGCAACACGTTGATGGATGATCATGGTGTGGCGCCGGTGACAAGAAGATCGTGCCGGTGCTTTGGTGATGGAGATCAAGAAGCACGTGATGATGGCCATATCATGTCACTTATGAATTGCATGTGATGTTAATCCTTTTATGCACCTTATTTTGCTTAGAACGACGGTAGCATTATGAGGTGATCTCTCACTGAAATTTCAAGACGAAATTGTGTTCTCCCCGACTGTGCACCGTTGCTACAGTTCGTCGTTTCGAGACACCATGTGATGATCGGGTGTGATAGACTCAACGTTCACATACAACGGGTGCAAAACAGTTGCGCACGCGGAACACTCGGGTTAAGCTTGACGAGCCTAGCATGTGCAGACATGGCCTCGGAACACATGAGACCGAAAGGTCGATCATGAATCATATAGTTGATATGATTAGCATAGGGATGCTTACCACTGAAACTACTCTCGACTCACGTGATGATCGGACTTGGGATAGTGTAAGTGGATTATGAACCACTCAAATGACTAGAGAGATGTACTTTTTGAGTGGGAGTTTAGCATATAATTTGATTAAGTTGAACTCTAATTATCTTGAACATAGTCTAAGTCCACTTTGAATATATTTGTGTTGTAGATCATGGCTCACGCAAGTGTCATCCTGAATTTTAATACGTTCCTAGAGAAAGCTAAGTTGAAAGATGATGGAAGCAACTTTGTAGACTGGGCTGGTAATCTTAAGCTAATCTTACAAGCTGGAAAGAAGGATTATGTCCTTAATGCTGCGCTAGGAGATGAACCACCCGCTACGGCTGATCAGGATGTTAAGAACGCTTGGTTAGCGCGTAAGGAGGACTACTCAATAGTTCAATGTGCAGTCTTGTATGGCTTAGAACCGGGACTTCAACGTCGCTTTGAGCGTCATGGAGCATTTGAGATGTTCCAGGAGTTGAAGTTTATCTTTCAGAAGAACGCCCGGATCGATAGGTATGAGACCTCCGATAAATTCTATGCTTGCAAGATGGAGGAAAACTCGTCTGTCAGTGAACATGTGCTCAAAATGTCTGGGTACTCAAACCGTCTAGCTGAACTGGGGATTGAACTCCCGCAAGAAGCTATCACTGACAGAATCCTTCAATCACTGCCGCCAAGCTATAAAGGCTTTGTGTTGAACTACAACATGCAAGGGATGAACAAGTCTCCCGGCGAGTTGTTTGCGATGCTGAAAGTCGCAGAGTCTGAACTCCGTAAAGAGCATCAAGTGTTGATGGTGAGCAAGACCACTAGTTTCAAGAGAAACGGCAAAGGCAAGAAGGGCAATTCGAAGAAGAGCGGCAAGCCTGTTGCCAATCCACCGAAGAAACCCAAGGCTGGACCTAAGCCTGAAACAGAGTGCCTCTATTGCAAGGGTATGGGTCACTGGAAGCGCAATTGCCCCAAGTATCTGGCAGATAAGAAGGCGGGCAAAGAAAAATCAGGTATATTTGATATACATGTTATTGATGTGTACTTAACCGGCTCTCGTAGTAGTGCCTGGGTATTCGATACCGGTTCTGTTGCTCACATTTGCAACTCGAAGCAGGAACTGCGGAATAGACGAAGGCTGGCGAAAGACGAAGTGACGATGCGCGTAGGAAACGGTTCCAAGGTTGATGCAATCGCCGTCAGCACAGTGTCACTTCAACTACCATTGGGATTAGTGATGAACTTAAATCATTGTTATTTAGTGCCTGCGTTGAGCATGAACATTATATCTGGATCTTGTTTATTGCGAGACGGTTACTCTTTTAAGTCTGAGAATAATGGTTGTTCTATTTCTATGAGTAACATCTTTTATGGTCATGCACCGAATGTGAGAGGATTGTTCATATTGAATCTCGATAGCGATACGCATATACATAACATTGAGACCAAAAGAGTTAGAGTAAACAATGATAGCGCCATATTTTTGTGGCACTGCCGCTTGGGTCATATTGGTGTAAAGCGCATGAAGAAACTCCATGCTGATGGACTTTTGGAGTCACTTGACTTTGATTCACTTGACACGTGCGAACCATGCCTCATGGGCAAGATGACTAAGACTCCGTTCTCCGGAACAATGGAGCGTGCAAGTGACTTGTTGGAAATCATACATACCGATGTGTGTGGTCCGATGAGCGTGGAGGCATGCGGCGGATATCGTTATTTTCTCACCCTCACTGACGATTTAAGTAGATATGGTTATGTCTACTTGATGAAGCACAAGTCTGAAACATTTGAAAAGTTCAAGCAATTTTAGAGTGAAGTGGAAAATCATCGTAAGAAGAAGATCAAGTTTCTACGGTCTGATCGTGGGGGTGAATATCTGAGTTTCGAGTTTGGTACTCACTTAAGACAGTGTGGAATTGTTTCGCAGTTAACACCGCCTGGAACACCACATCGTAATGGTGTGTCCGAACGTCGTAATCGTACTTTGTTAGAGATGGTGCGATCTATGATGTCTCTTACTGATTTGCCGTTATCATTTTGGGGTTATGCATTAGAAACAGCTGCATTCACTTTAAATAGGGCACCATCAAAATCCGTTAAGACGACACCATACGAACTGTGGTATGGCAAAAGACCAAAGTTGTTGTTTCTTAAAGTTTGGGGATGTGATGCTTATGTCAAAAAGCTTCAGCCTGAAAAGCTGGAACCCAAAGCGGAAAAGTGCGTCTTCATAGGTTACCCAAAAGAGACAGTTGGGTACACCTTCTATCTCAAATCCGAGGGCAAAGTGTTTGTTGCTAAAAACAGAACTTTTCTCGAGAAGGAGTTTCTCTCGAGAGAATTGAGTGGGAGGAAGATAGAACTTGACGAGGTTGTCGAACCTCTCATCCCTCTGGATGGTGGCGCAGGGCAAGGGGAAACCTTTGTCGTTGCGACGCCAGTTGAGGAGGAAGTTAATGATGATGATCATGAAACTCCAGTTCAAGTTTCTGTTGAACTACGCAGGTCGACGAGATCACGCGCTGCTCCAGAGTGGTACGGTAATCCCGTCTTATCAATCATGTTGTTAGACAACAATGAACCTGCAAATTATGAAGAAGCAATGGTGGGCCTAGATTCCAACAAATGGCTAGAAGCCATGAAATCCGAGATAGGATCCATGTATGAGAACAAAGTGTGGACTTTGGAGATACTACCTGAGGGCCGCAAGGCTATTCAGAACAAATGGATTTTTAAGAAGAAGACGGACGCTGACGGTAATGTGACCGTTTATAAAGCTCGACTTGTGGCAAAGGGTTTTTTCACAAGTTCCAGGAGTTGACTACGATGAGACCTTCTCACCCGTAGCGATGCTTAAATCCGTCAGAATCATGTTAGCAATAGCTGCATTTTTCGATTATGAAATCTGGCAGATGGATGTCAAAACGGCGTTCCTTAACGGTTTCCTTAAGGAAGAGTTGTATATGATGCAACCCGAAGGTTTTGTCGATCCTGAAAATGCTGACAAGGTGTGCAAGCTTCAGCGATCCATTTATGGACTGGTGCAAGCATCTCGGAGTTGGAACAAACGTTTTGATGAGGTGATCAAAGCATTTGGGTTTATACAAGTGGTTGGAGAATCTTGTATTTACAAGAAAGTGAGTGGGAGCTCTGTGGCGTTTCTAATATTATATGTGGATGACATATTACTGATTGGAAACAACGTAGAGCTTTTGGAGAGCATAAAAGGTTACTTGAATAAAAGTTTCTCTATGAAGGACCTAGGAGAAGCTGCTTACATTCTAGGCATTAAGATCTATAGGGATAGATCAAAACGCCTGATAGGACTTTCACAAAGCACATACCTTGATAAAGTTTTGAAGAGGTTCAAAATGGAACAGTCCAAGAAAGGGTTCTTGCCAGTGTTACAAGGTACGAGATTGAGTAAGACTCAGTGCCCAGCAACTGATGAAGATAGAGAGCATATGCGCTCCGTCCCCTATGCTTCAGCCATAGGTTCTATCATGTATGCGATGCTGTGCACTAGACCGGATGTTAGCCTGGCCATAAGTATGGCAGGTAGGTTCCAGAGTAATCCAGGAGTGGATCACTGGACAGCGGTCAAGAATATCCTGAAGTACCTGAAAAGGACTAAGGAGATGTTTCTCATGTATGGAGGTGGCGAAGAGCTCGCCGTAAAAGGTTACGTCGATGCAAGCTTTGACACAGATCCGGACGACTCTAAGTCGCAAACCGGATACGTATTTATTCTTAATGGGGGTGCAGTAAGCTGGTGCAGTTCCAAGCAAAGCGTCGTAGCAGATTCTACATGTGAAGCAGAGTACATGGCTGCCTTGGAGGTGGCTAAGGAGGGTGTCTGGATGAAGCAGTTCATGACGGATCTTGGAGTGGTGCCAAGTGCACTGGATCCAATAACCTTGTTCTGTGACAACACTGGTGCCATTGCCTTAGCAAAGGAACCAAGGTTTCACAAGAAGACCAGACACATCAAACGACGCTTCAACCTCATCCGCGACTACGTCGAGGAGGAGGACGTAAATATATGCAAAGTGCACACGGATCTGAATGTAGCAGACCCGCTGACTAAACCTCTTCCACGGCCAAAACATGATCGACACCAGAACTGTATGGGTGTTAGATTTATTACAATGTAATTCACATGGTGATGTGAGGGCTAGATTATTGACTCTAGTGCAAGTGGGAGACTGTTGGAATTATGCCCTAGAGGCAATGATAAATGTATAGTTATTATTATAATTCCTGTATCAAGATAATAATTTATTATCCATGCTATAATTGTATTGAATGAAGACTCATTTACATGTGTGGATACATAGACAAAACACCGTCCCTAGCATGCCTCTAGTTGGCTAGCCAGTTGATCGCTGATAGTCAGTGTCTTCTGATTATGAACAAGGTGTTGTTGCTTGATAACTGGATCACGTCATTTGGAGAATCACGTGATGGACTAGACCCAAACTAATAGACGTAGCATGTTGATCGTGTCATTTTGTTGCTACTGTTTTCTGCGTGTCAAGTATTTATTCCTATGACCATGAGATCATATAACTCACTGACACCGGAGGAATGCTTTGTGTGTATCAAACGTCGCAACGTAACTGGGTGACTATAAAGATGCTCTACAGGTATCTCCGAAGGTGTTAGTTGAGTTAGTATGGATCAAGACTGGGATTTGTCACTCCGTGTGACGGAGAGGTATCTCGGGGCCCACTCGGTAATACAACATCACACACAAGCCTTGCAAGCAATGTAACTTAGTGTAAAGTTGCGGGATCTTGTATTATGGAATGAGTAAAGAGACTTGCCGGTAAACGAGATTGAAATAGGTATACGGATACTGACGATCGAATCTCGGGCAAGTAACATACCGAAGGACAAAGGGAATGACATACGGGATTATACGAATCCTTGGCACTGAGGTTCAAACGATAAAGATCTTCGTAGAATATGTAGGATCCAATATGGGCATCCAGGTCCCACTATTGGATATTGACCGAGGAGTCTCTCGGGTCATGTCTACATAGTTCTCGAACCCGCAGGGTCTGCACACTTAAGGTTCGACGTTGTTTTATGCGTATTTGAGTTATATGGTTGGTTACCGAATGTTGTTCGGAGTCCCGGATGAGATCACGGACGTCACGAGGGTTTCCGGAATGGTCCGGAAACGAAGATTGATATATAGGATGACCTCATTTGATTACCGGAAGGTTTTCGGAGTTACCGGGAATGACGAATGGGTTCCGGGAGTTCACCGGGGGGGGGGGGGGGGCAACCCACCCCGGGGAAGCCTATAGGCTTTGGGGAGACACACCAGCCCTTAGTGGGCTGGTGGGACAGCCCCAAGGGGGCCTATGCGCCAAGGAAAGGAAATCAAAGGAAAAGGAAAAAAAAGAGGGAAGAAGTGGGAAGGGAGGGGGACTCCTCCCACCAAACCAAGTCCAACTCGGTTTGGGGGGGAGTCCTCCCCTCCTTGGCTCAGCCGACCCCTTGGGAGTCCCTTGGACCCCAAGGCAAGGTCCCCCTCCCTCCTCCTATATATATGGGGCTTTTAGGGCAGATTTGAGACGACTTTCTCACGGCTGCCCGACCACATACCTCCATAGTTTTTCCTCTAGATCGCGTTTCTGCGGAGCTCGGGCGGAGCCCTGCTGAGACGAGATCATCACCAACCTCCGGAGCGCCGTCACGCTGCCGTAGAACTCTTCTACCTCTCCGTCTCTCTTGCTGGATCAAGAAGGCCGAGATCATCGTCGAGCTGTACGTGTGCTGAACGCGGAGGTGCCGTCCGTTCGGTACTAGATCGTGGGACTGATCGCGGGATTGTTCGCGGGGCGGATCGAGGGACGTGAGGACGTTCCACTACATCAACCGCGTTCTCTAACGCTTCTGCTGTACGATCTACAAGGGTACGTAGATCACTCATCCCCTCTCATAGATGGACATCACCATGATAGGTCTTCGTGCGCGTAGGAAAATTTTTGTTTCCCATGCGACGTTCCCCAACAGAAAGAGTGGTGTTCGTCCCCGACTTCATACGGGGACTAAGCTTCCCACTCCACCCCTTCGTCACGGGTCCGTAGTTCTACTACGGGTTAGATTTTTGTGATCTTCTCCCGAACTCCTGCATGCACATTTCTTCTTTCGTCATCGTTTGCGAGGCCTTCCTGTGAGATCATGTGCATTTAGGCTTATGGCTCAAGACCTTCAACGTCCAGCCAAAGTTAGTCAGCGTCCAACACCCCGACTGTGGCAGAGTTGTAATCAGCAAGCTTCCCCAAGTTGAGTGGTCGGAGGGCACTTTTTATTGACACCATGAAGGCATGGCAGAAGGAATGGTTTTACATCACCGAGCCTCGGGAAGGAAGGTGGGTGGCTCCTGCCGAGTTTAGATCTGGACCCCCTGAGAGGCTAACCTCGTGGGTGAAAAGGGGCCTCGATTGGGGGTCGTCCTCGGATGTGAAGGCGCTTAAGAAGTGCATCAAGAAGATGGTGGAGATGAACTTAGAGCTGACCGGCGTGGTTGAGGTTATGCTTCATCGCCGCGTCCTTCCCTGCCAGAGTTGTGATACTCCAATGTGGTCCTACAAGATCGGCGACCCTCGCAGCGTGAACCCGTTCTACCACATCACCCTTGAGAAGTTGTGGAAGGTTTTATTCAGACCTCAACAAGAGTGGCCACCCGAGGAAGAAGACGTTGGCTTGGATGCCGCTAACCCTTCTTTGGAGGTATGATCAAGCCTTTTATTCTTTATTAAAACTTTTAATCTTTATCAGGGATCTCATTTTCTTCCTCCACCATCTCTGCAGGGCTGACTGGAAAAGGCCAAGAAAATAAACGGCCCAGACCCCCTGCTCGAGGAACCCATGTCGCAATTGCTGACCATGATGTTCGTGGTGGCGCCATACACGACGCCGAATAAAAAGGAGAAAAAGAAGAAGGAGACCCACGGGGGTCTCCGCTCAAGGGGTCCTCCGAAAACTAAGTCTGGCGAAGCCCATGCCTCCTCCGCCTACAAGGTGGAAGAGGAAGAGGATGGAGGCAGAAAAGATTCCATCCAAAAAGGAAGAGTGCGGCGCCGAAGGATGCCAAGGAGGGCTTGCCTCCCCAGGCCCCGAAGAAACCCTGCACGGGCAATGTGGTCCTTCCCGACGACAGCTCGAAATCCAATGAGGACTCCGAGGCCTTTGAGAGGGTTCCCCAAAGGACCCCTGCTACTGCAACAAAAGACCTTCCAACGGCGCCAGAAATAGGAGTGTTGCTTGATACTCCTCAGCAACGGCACCAGGAATCCTTCAGCTGCGGCTACGCCTTAAGGGACTTCCTAGGCAAGTATGCAAAGGATTTCCCCCGTGGGCCTTGGAGCCTTGCCTTGGTGTTCCCTCGAAGCGGAAAGGGTGATTTAGCGTAGCGGTGGTAAGTACTTCCCTCAGTTTGAGAACCAAGGTATCAATCCAGTGGAGGAGTATCTCAAGATCCTGCACAAACACAAAAACTTGCTCCCAACGCTATGAAGGGGTTGTCAATCCCTTATAGATTGTTTGCCAAGTGAGAACTGAAAGCAACAAAGTAACAAAGCAAAGTAAAAGCAGAGATGTAAACGATGGATGTGAATAGACCGGGGGGCGTAGTGTTTACTAGTGGCTTCTTTTATGAAAGCAAGTAGACGGTGGGTGAACAAATTACTGTCGAGCAATTGATAGAACCGCACAAATTCGTGACGATATCTATGCAATGATTGTTTCTATAGGCATCACGTCCGAAACAAGTAGACCGATACTTTCTGCATCTACTACTATTATTCCACACGTCGACGGCTATCCAGCATGCATCTAGTGTATTAAGTCCATAAGAACAGAGTAACGCCTTAAGCAAGATGACATGATGTAGAGGGATAATCTCAAACCAATGATAAAACCCCCATATTTTTACCCTTGATGGCAACTACTTGATGTGTGGCTTGCTGCCCCTAGTGTCACTAGGAAAGGTCACCACATGGTAGAACCCAAAACCAAGCACTTCTCCCATTGCAAGAATCATAGATCTAGTTGGCCAAACAAAACCAAACACTCGGAGAAACTTACAAGGATATCAAATCATGAATATAAGAAATCAGCAAAGACTCAAATATATATCATAGATAATATGATCACAAATCCACAATTCATTAGATCTCGACAAACACACCGCCAAAGAAGATTACATCAGATAGATCTCCATGAAGATCATGGAGAACTTTGTATTGTAGATCCAAGAGAGAGAAGAAGCCATCTAGCTACTAACTACGGACCTGTAGGTCTGAAGTGAACTACTCACGAGTCATTGGAGGGGCGATGATGATGATGAAGAAGCCATCCAACTCCAAAGTCCCCTCCGGCAGGGTGCCGGGAAGGGTCTCCAGATGAGATCTCGCGGAAACAGAAGCTTGCGGCGCCGGAAAAGTATTTTCGAGGCTCCCCTGATTTTTTGCGGAATATTGGGGAATTTATAGGCCAAAGACCTAGGTCAGGGGGCGGCCAGGGAATCCACAAGCCTGCCCACCGCCGCCTCCCCCTGGTGGCGGAGTGGTGGCTTGTGGGCTCCCTGGAGCCCACCTGGCTTGGCTCAAAATCCCCCTGGTCTTCTTCCATTCGGGAAAAAATCATTTCGGGGTTTGTCTTCCGTTTGGACTCCGTTCCAAAATCAGATCTGTAAAGAGTCAAAAACACGAAAAAACAGGAACTAGCACTTGGCACTGAATTAATAAGTTAGTCCCAAAAAGATATAAAAAGATACATAAAACAACCAAAGAAGACAAGGTAACAACGTGAAACCATCAAAAATTATAGATACGTTTGAGACGTATCAAGCATCCCCAAGCTTAACTCCTGCTCGTCCTCGTGTAGGGAAGTGATAAAGAATGATTTTTTGATGCTTTCATGCTACCTAGCATAGATGTCCATTGTAACTCCTCTTGTGTGACATGAATGTTCAGATCCATTAGATTCAAAACAATAGTTTGCTATTGGTGTGGAGACAATAGTACTTCAAGCAAACTAGCAAGGTAATCATGAACTTTCAAAATAACAAGGCCAAAAGAAAGTTATCCCTACAAAATCATATAGTCTGGCTATGCTCTATCATGCTTGCACAACGAATTTAAATCATGCACAACCTCGGTATTGGCCAAGTAATTGTTTTCACACTTTTACTTTCTCAAACCTTTTCAACTCTCACGCAATACATGAGCGTGAGCCATGGTTTTAGCACTATAAGTGGAATGGAGTGTGGTGGAGGTTGCAAGACAAACAAGGAGAAGATGGTCACATTAACTAGGCACATCAATGAGCTATGGAGATGCTCATCAATAGATATCAATGTGAATGAGTAGGGATTGCCATATAAATGATGCACTAGAGCTAAGAGTATGTGAAGGCTCTTAAAGAAAACTAGTGGGTGTGCATCCAACTTGCTTGCTCACGAAGACCTGAGGCAATTTTGAGGAAGCATATCATTGGAATATACAAGCCAACTTATATAATGAAAAATTCCCACTAGCTCTATGGTGGTGACAAAACGAGAGACTCTCAATCATGAAGATCATTGTGCTTAATATGCACAAGTGTGGAAAAAGTGGTAGCATTGTCCCTTCTCTGTTTTTCTATTTTTTTTATTTGGTGGGCTATTTGGCCTCTTTTTCTGTGTGGACTTTTTTGGCCTCTTTTATTTCCTCACATGGGACAATGATCCATTAATGATGATCATCACACTTTCAACTCAAAACTTAGAGTAATGATGACTCTATATGGAATGCCTTCGGTAGTGTACCGTGGCAATGATCTAGCATGGCATAAACATCAATGGAAACATCATGCTAGCTATCTTAGGATCATGCAATGGCAGTGTAAACGTGGTGGCACATGTCATGGTGGTAGTTGCATGGCAATATATCTCGGAATGACTTTGAAAAAGCCATAGGTAGGTATGGTGGCTGTTTTGTGGGAGGCTAATGGTGGGTTTTGTGCACCGGCGAAAGTTGCACGACACTAAGAAGATAGTGGTGGTGGAAGGTGAAAGTGCATCTAAACCATGGACTCAACATTAGTCATGAAGAACTCATATACTTGTTGCAAAAGTTTTATTAGTAATCGAAACAAACCATTCAACGCATACTGCTAGGGGAAGGGTTGGTAGGTATAAACCATCGCGCGATCCCGACCGCCACGCAAAGGATGACAATCTATAGACTAATCATGCTCAGATTTTATCACATAGCGGTTCACCATACGTGCATGCTACTGGAATCACTAACTTCAACACAAGTATTTCTAGATCCACAACACCTTACTAGCATGACTTTAATATTACCATAACCACAACTCAAAACTAATTGAGATGAATCAAACTTCTCTAACTATTCAATGCACATGAAGGTGGAAGTTTTCGTATCCCTTTGGATAACTACCCCTTTTGAGACTACTTTCAAAGCATAGATCAACTACCAATCCACGCACCGCTGTGCTCTGAAAGATATAAGTGAAGCACATAGAGCAAAAGTATCTAGCTCAAAAAGATATAAGTGAAGCACATGTGAGCTGAATTGTCTACCAAAAGATATAAGTGAAGCTCGACAAAATCACTGTGAGTGCATGTCTCTCTATCTTGGTGTGCAGCAAGGATGATTATGACACAACAAAAATAAAAGACTCCTACGATACAAGACGCTGCAAGCAAAAACACATAACATGTGGTGAATAAAAATATAGCCCCAAGTAATGTTACCGATGGATTGAAGACGAGAGAGGGGATGCCTTCCCGGGGCATCCCCAAGCTTAGGCTTTTACGGCATCCTTGAATATCTTGGGGTGACTTGGGCATCCCCAAGCTTGAGCTCTTGCCACTCTTTATCTCTTTGTCCATAAGAACTTCACCCAAAACTTGAAAACTTCACAACACGAAACTTAAACAGAAACTCGTGATAACATTAGTACAAGAAAGCAAACCACCACTTCCTTAGGTACTGTAGCAAACTTAAATTCTCCTCCTGCTGATGTTGGATTACTGTACTTTCAATCTTCCATGGCTAATACCCCCCGATACTATCCATAGTTTCATCAAAATAAGCAACCAACACAACAAAAACAGAATCTGTTAACAACAGACCAGTCTGTAGCAATCTGTATATTTCGTATACCTCTGTTACTTCACATTTTTTGAAAAATTACGAATGTCTGAATAATTTGTGTAGCAATCAGCAGAAAAAAGAATCAACTCAGAAGCTCTTACAGAACAAAAACGAAAGTTCTTTTCGTGAGCAGAAAGTTTGTGTCTTTTCCAGCATGACCAAACGATCATCCCCAAGACTAATCATAACGGTTTTGCTTGGCACAAACGCAAAAAAGAAACACAAAAACACAATCATAACAAAATTATGGAAGTGTGGAAAACACAAAACAGAAAGAAAAATGATAGATTCGTTGGGTTGCCTCCCAACAAGCGCTTTTGTTTAACGCCCTTTAGCTAGGTATTCAATGATGCTCTCACAAAAGACAAGAATTGAAGCACATGAGAGCATCCTAAATCATGTGAAAATCACATCTAAGTCTAACATACTTCCTATGCATAGGCATTTTATAGAAAAACAGATTGTCAAGACAACCAATCGCTTCCATATGCAAGGAAGAAGAAAGAGACAAGAGCAATCTCAACATAACGAGAGGTAATTTGGTACCATGAAAGTTTCTACCAAAATATTTTCCTCTCTCATAGCAATTACATGTGGGATCATATTCAAATTCAACAATATAGCTATCCCATAGGATATTCTTTCCATGATCCACATGCATGCGAAGTTGACGCTCTTCAAAAATAGTGGGATTATCATCAAATAAAGTCATGACTTCTCCAATCCCACTTTCAATATTGTTGCAAATATCATATTCATCATGAGGTTTGAACAAATTTTCAAGATCATAAGAAAGATCATCACCCCAATCATGATTATTGCAACAAGTAGTGGATATAGCAAAGCTAGCATCCCCAAGCTTAGGGTTTTGCATATTTTTAGCATGATTGTCACTAATAGGATTTATAGTGAAACCATTGCAGTCATGCTTTTCATTCAAGGAGCCCTCGTGAATCACTTCATGAATTTCTTCCTCGCAATTTTCAGATTCACGCATCTTACGCAAAACTCCAAAGAAATAGTCAATTGCCCTCAACTCACTAGCAATTTGTTCCACACGAGTGGGTCTCTTAAAGAGACTAGCAAGTGGGTGAGGATCCATATCAATGGATTTTTAGCAAGCAAAGATGCAAGCTAAAAGAAGGCACATGGTAACACAAGCAAACAGAAAGCGAGCGGAAGAAGGGCGAACGGAAAAAGGCAAATGAAAACGGCAAATGTGACGTGGCGGAGAGGAAAACGAGAGGCAACTGACAACAAAAGTAAATGCAAGAGAAGAGTTTGTGAGACCTACTTGGATAGATCTTGATTTCTCCTCCCCGGCAACGGCGCCAGAAATACTTCTGCCACTGCAACAAAAGACCTTCCAACGGCGCCAGAAATAGGAGTTTTGCTTGATACTCCTCAGAAACGGCACCAGGAATCCTTCAGTTGCGGCTACGCCTTAAGGGACTTCCTAGGCAAGTATGCAAAGGATTTTCCCCGTGGCCTTGGAGCCTTGCGTTGGTGTTCCCTCAAAGCGGAAAGGGTGATATAGCGTAGCGGTGGTAAGTACTTCCCTCAGTTTAAGAACCAAGGTATCAATCTAGTGGAGGAGTATCTCAAGATCCTGCACAAACAAATTTTTTTGCTCCCAACGCTATGAAGGGGTTCTCAATCCCTTATAGATTGTTTGCCAAGTGAGAACTGAAAGCAACAAAGTAACAAAGCAAAGTAAAAGTGGAGATGTAAACGATGGATGTGAATAGACCCGGGGGGCGTAGTGTTTACTAGTGGATTCTCTCATGAAAGCAAGTAGACGGTGGGTGAACAAATTACTGTCGAGCAATTGATAGAACCGCGCAAATTCGCGACGATATCTATGCAATGATTGTTTCTATAGGCATCATGTCCGAAACAAGTAGACCGATACTTCCTGCATCTACTACTATTACTCCACACGTCGACCGCTACCCAGCATGCATCTAGTGTATTAAGTCCATAAGAACAGAGTAACGCCTTAAGCAAGATGACATGATGTAGAGGGATAATCTCAAACCAATGATAAAAACCCCATCTTTTTACCCTTGATGGAAACTACTTGATGTGTGCCTTGCTGCCCCTGCTATCACTGGGAAAGGTTACCACATGGTAGAACCCAAAACCAAGCACTTCTCCCATTGCAAGAATCATAGATCTAGTTGGCCAAACAAAACCCAAGACTCGGAGAAACTTACAACGATATCAAATCATCCATATAAGAAATCAGCAAAGACTCAAATATATATCATAGATAATCTGATCACAAATCCACAATTCATAGGATCTCAACAAACACACCGCCAAAGAGGATTACATCGGATAGATCTCCATGAAGATCATGGAGAACTTTTTATTTAAGATCCAAGAGAGAGAAGAAGCCATCTAGCTACTAACTACGGACCCGTAGGTCTGAAGTGAACTACTCACGAGTCATTGGAGGGGCAATGATGATGATGAAGAAGCCCTCCAACTCCAAAGTCCCCTCCGGCAGGGTGCCGGGAAGGATCTCCAGATGAGATCTCGCGGAAACGGAAGCTTGCGGCGGTGGAAAAGTATTTTCGAGGCTCCCTTGATTTTTTGCGGAATATTTGGGAATTTATAGGCAAAAGACCTAGGTCAGGGGGCGGCCAGGGAGGCCACAAGCCTGCCCACCGCTGCCTCCCCCCTAGTGGCGGAGTGGGGGCTTGTGGGCTCCCTGGAACCCACCTGGCTTGGCCCAAAAGCCCCCTGGTCTTTTTCCGTTCGGGAAAAAATCATTTCGGGGTTTTTCTTCCATTTGGACTCCGTTCCAAAATCAGATCTGAAAAGAGTCAAAAACACGGAAAAAACAGGAACTGGCACTTGGCACTGAATTGATAAGTTAGTCCCAAAAAGATATAAAAAGATACATAAAACAACCAAAGAAGACAAGATAACACCGTGAAACCATCAAAAATTATAGATACGTTTGAGACGTATCAACCCCTAGGGTGAAGCCTCCGGCCCAAAGGTACGGAACCCGACTTGTATTTAATGAATTATGCTGAGCTTTCTTTGTTAATCATACATGCTTTTTATCCGACGTAGCCTTGCCCGAGACCTCCCGACGGATCAAGTCACGGGGGGTTCACTACCAGCCGAATTGGCGGAGAGCGGGAATGCATCCCGCACCACTCTCCCTCCACTATCGAATGAGGCTACGGAGGTGATATCTCGCCAAGGCCCTCCTAACACGGCGGACGAGGTGGTGATGGCCGAGGTAAATACTTCGACCACCGAAGACCGAGAGGTCCCAGCCGAGGTTCATGTCTTGGTCACTGGGACCTAGGAGGTCGATCCCCTCTCGTTGACGGGAGAGGGAGACCTGGATTCCTCCGAGCTTCCTCCAGACACAGCTCCAAGGAGCTCTCCCCCTTCGGCGTCTTCACCAGTTCCTCCAACGCCGTGTGTGACAGAGTAGGCCACGATCGAATGGCCCACAAGGATGGAGGAGGCCCTATCCAACGCATCCAACGCCGATGAACATCACACCCTTATGGGTGTGATTCTGCAAAGCGTTCGGTCTAATGCTAGCGGACTGAAGGGAGCCTTCAGTTGTTTGCTGCCAGGCTTCAAGGTAAGCCGATTAGTGTTTATTATTATTTATAAAATTTTCATATGCCTTATAGGTATGATAGCCCCACGAGCCATAGGTGAGTTGAAAAGCTTGCCTGTGGCTTGAAAAAACTTCTTATCTTTGAGAAAAATTACTTCGGGCCCATGAACTATGACAGCTCAATGGGGTACTTCGGCCAAATAACCCAATCCAGTTGACGTGGATGCTTATAAAATACTATCTGGTTTTTTGCATGCCTCGTCCTCGGCTGTGGCTACTAATACCCTTGAACTAGCCGGGCTGAACCAGAAACTCTAGGTTTGTGATGAGGAACTTAGACGACTTAATAGTCGGCTAGACGAGAAGCAAGGTAAGATTAATGCATGCCATTGAGACTTTTGTAGTACTTGAATAGTCTTATACTGTGTGGCTTTTATACATGACATCGTGATTCCGATTATGTCAGCATCCATGGACTCGGAGTTGGAGAAACTCCAGGCCGAATTAGAGAAGGCCAACCAGGACGACACCGTTCATAAGATGGTGGTGGAGAACGTAGTCGTCGAACTAGACTCGCAGAAGACCAAGAGCGGCGGGCACAAGGCTAGAGAGGTCGAGGTCCAGCAGGAGCTGCAAGATGTGAGCGCTAAAAACAAGGCCTTGGAACAAAAGTTCCAGGAAGAGGTGATCGAGCTATCCAAGCTGTCCTCCACGCTCAAATAGGAGCGGGTAGAGAGACGCTGCTTCGAATAAGAAGTGTGCCAGGTCAAGAAGATTGCAGATGGTAAGCTATACTTACTACAAAGTGCCTTTGCTGGAAACTGGTTCACCTTTCTTACATGGCTATGGCGTTCCCCATGCGCCTTTACAAACCTCCCGTGGAGTGCAGCAGACGCGGCCAAGCACTACACGGTCCACGAAGGGGACGCCGAGTAGAGGCTTTTCAAGGTGCAGTTTGAAGCTCCCGAGGCCAACCCCCTTCTTGTTAATCAAATGAAGGACCTTATGGAGCTGCACAGGATGGCGGAGCTGGCCATGAAATACCTCTGCATCCAGTTGTGGCCTTCTGAGCCTCTGCCAAGTAGTTACTTTGGCTTAGTGCAGAAATTGTACGACGTCGTGCCTCATCTCGAGGTCGTAAGGCGCTCCGTTTGCATAGAGGGAGCTCGGATGGCCTTTGCGAGGACTATGATGCACTGGCTAGGAGCGAAGCCCCTGACGATGGCAATCGTGCCTCCACCTCCTGGAAAGGTACATAGGAGGACAGAGCTTTATTTCTCCGCCGCGATGGAGGGTGCTCGGGCTATCGAAGCCCAATGTCCCAAAGATGTAATTTACGAGTACGGATATTGTAATGTGCCTTGGAACAATCTATGATGATACTTGTCGCGATGTAATGTGCCACATGTAAAATGCATTCGATTTATCCCTGAAGAGGAGAGGATGATGCAACACAGTAGAGAAAGTATTTCCCTCAGTTAAGAAACCAAGGTTATCAATCGAGTAGGAGAACCAAGCAATATCAGCACCTGCACACACAACGCAAACCTTGGCACCCAACGAGACGAAAGGTTGTCAATCCCTCGGCGGTCAAGAAGTGAGATTAAATGATATATGATAGATTGATAAATAAATAAAATATAAAAAAGTGCAGCAAGTATTTTTTGTATTTTTGTATAAGTAAACGAGATTGATCTTATAATAAAAGTAGACCCGGGGGCTGTAGGATTCACTCGTGGCATCTCTCTCAAGAAAATAGCATACGGTGGGTAAACAAATTACTATTGGGCAATTGATAGAAAAGCAAATAATTATGACGCTATCCAAGGCAATGATCATGATATAGGCATCACATGCAAATCAAGTAGACTGACTCCTGCCTGCATCTACTACTATTACTTCACACAACGGCTGCTATGCATCATGAATCTAGTGCATTAAGTTCATAAGAACGAAGTAATGCATTAAGAACAATGACATGATGTACTCAAGACAACAGCATATAGGAATTCATCCCAACTTGTGATCCTTAATGGCAAAAACACATGTGTATCAACTCCCCTTCTATCACTAGGACTGAACATCGCAAGATCGAACCCATTACCGAGCACCTATTCCCATTTCAAGAAGATCTAATCTATTTGGCCAAACCAAATCAAAACTTCGGAGAAGAAATACAAGGCTATACTAAATCATGCATAGAAGAGATTAGCAAAGAACTCAAATAAAACAGGGATATATCTTATCATAAACTCACAATTCATTGAATCCCAACAAACACAGCGCACAAAGTCAATACAATGAATGGATCTCCATGAAGATCATGGAGACCGTTGTCTTGAGACACAAAGAGAAAGAGAGCCATCTAGATACTACCTACGGACCCGTAGTGTGTGGTGAACTACTCAGGCATCATCGGATAGGCGGCAAGGTTGATGTAGAGCCCCTCCATGATGAGTTCCCCCCCCCCCGACGGAGTACCAGAGAAGGCCTCCAGATGGGATCTTTCGAGAATAGAGGCTTGCGGCAGCGGAAAAAGTATTTCGTGGACTCCCTTCAGGGTTTTGGAATATTGCTGAATTTATAGTGGAGGAGGTAGGGTAAATGGAGCGTGGAGGGGCCCACACAACATCGGGGGGTGCCACCCCCCTGGGGGCGCCCTGGTGTTGTGTGGGGCCCTCCGGCAAGATCTTCCTTGGCCTCCTAATTCCACCTGATCCTTATCTTCAATAAAAAATCCTCAAAAAGTTTTGGGGTGATTTGATCTTATCTAATATTGATTTCCCGCGAAACAAAAATATCGCAGAAAACAAGAACTGGCACTTGGCACTAATTTAATAGGTTAGTCCCAAAAATGATATAAAAAGGTATAAAATGATAATAAAAACATACAAGAATAATAATATCATAGCATGGAACAAGCAAAAATAATACATACATTGGAGACGTATGAAGCATACCCAAGCTCAACTCCTGCTCGTCCTCGAGTAGGAAAGTGATAAAACATATTTTTGATTGTGGAATCCTACCCAGCATACTTCAAGTAATTTTCGTAGCATAGACATGAGGACATAGATCATTCAAAGAAATACTATATTTGACATGAAGACATAGATACTCAAGTGATGCTAACAAGCAACCATGCCTTTCAAAATAACAATGCTAAAGTAAATTATACCTAGCCCATTATGCTCAATCATTGATCCATTCATGATGCACACTCCAATATCAATCATTATCCATGCACACACATAACCACATGACCCCCTAGTTGGTGCTTTTAAAGTGAAGGATTAGACTCAACATAAAAAAATAAATAGAAAGGACCTTCGCATAGGGAAGCATTGATTTACAAAGGTGCCAGAGCTCAAGTTTTAAAAGAGATGAGAAAATATTTTGGGTGGCATGGTTTTCTCGTCACGAGAAAGACTTACGGTTCCCAACACTTCTCACATTGGATACATCATAGGTGGTTCCAAAACAGAAAGTAAATATTTTTTGTATCTCTATTCCCTCATCATCGTTTCAATGTCATCAACACTTTGGTGTTTCTACTGTCACATCCAAGAGAATAATTTTTTTGTTTCCACCATTACTTTTCACAATGCATGGCTAACTGAATTCACAGGTTCCTTCCATACCATCACATTACATTTAGTTTTGGGACTACACATCCCTTTTACCGCCACACTCTTGTGCAATGACAAGCGAATAAACACTCATCGCGATAATAATATATCCAATAGAAGAAATATTGGCCACCCTCGCCGCTTCATGAGCGATACGGGCATACAAAAGAGAAAAAAAATGAGATTTTTTAGAGATGGCACATGCAAATTTACTTGGAAAGTCAATGAAATACCGCATATAGGTAGGTATGGTGGACACAAGTGGCAAAACAAGGTTTAAGGATAATGGATGCACAAGCAGTATTCCCGCTTAATACAAATGAAGGCTAGCAAAAAGGTTGAGAAGAGCCCAACTAGAAAATCATAATGATGCACATGCATACATATAACATAAACAACATCGAAAAATACACAACAAGTAGGATATAACTTCATTGCATAACTATTGACTTTTTGTGCTTGCATAGGGAATCATAAACCTTAACATCAATATTCATACTAAAGCATAATTGACTCACTAACATAACTCACATATCATCACTTACATATCTCAAAACTATTACAAAGAATCAAGTTTTTCATGTCCCATAAAAATTTTGTACGCTAGTTTTCATTATTCTACTTGAATATTCATCACAAAGGGACCAAGCGTCGTATCTTGTATCAATATTCGAAAAGATATAAGTGAAGCAAGAGAGTAAATTTCTTAAATAATTTCTACCATTCTCAAAAAGATATAAGTGAAGCACGAGAACAAGTTTCTTCAAAACATATAACATTCTCAAAAATATATAACTGAAGGATGAGAACAAGCTTCTTCAAATAATTCGCACCATCGTGCTCAAAAAGATATAAGTGAAGCACTACAGCAACCGCCTAGCTTAAAAAATTGAAGTGAAGCACAAGAAGCAATTCTAACAAATTAGGATGACGTGAGGCCATCTCAAGCAAATGTGTTCAGAGGTGATGATTCTGAAAACTAATAAGCAAAGACTCAGATCATACAAGACGCTCCAAGCAAAACACATATCACATGATGAATAAAAATATAGCCTCAAGTGTGTTGTATATAGTCGTTAGAAGAAAGAGGAGATGCCTTTCGGGGCATCCCCAAGCTTAGACGCGTGTGTCTCCTTAGATATTACCTTGGCGTGCATTGGGCATCCCAAAGCTTTGGATTTTGCATCTCTTCATTCCTTCATCCATCGACGTCACACCCAAAACTTGAAAACTTCAATCACACAAAACTCAACAAAACATTTGTCAGATCCGTTAGTATAACCAAACAAATTACTACTATAAGTCATGTTGCAATCCCATTGAAAATTTATAATTACATTATCAGTACTATATTATAACTTTCCCATGGCTTTCACCCCCCGATACAATCCATAGATTCATCAAAATAAGCAAACAATGCAATGAAAACATAATTTGTCAAAAACAGAAGAGTATGTAGCAACCTATCGAAACGCCAGAGTGTTGAAACTCCACAAATTTTGAAACATGAGGACAACATGGAAAATTTGTATATCAATCACATGTAAAAAATTAAGACACATTCAATGCTCTCATGAATTTATAAAATTCCTGGAATGTGCGTCAAAGTTTCTGTTTTTCACAGAATTGCATTCACAAGCATCCATGTCATCCCAAAGGTCTTACTTGGCACAAACACTAACTAAAAAAAATATAATCAACTCAAGACAGAAGCAAATAAAGGAAAATAAAAAGAACATAAAAAAAACCAAAAATTTATTTTATTCGTTGGGTTGCCTCCCAACAAGTGCTATCATTTTAAGCCCTTAGCTGGGCAGAAAGTAATACATCAACTATTGTCATCCTTGGATTTTACTGTTGGAAATATGCCCTAGAGGCGATAATAAATTGGTTATTATTATATTTCTTTATTCATGATAATTGTTTATAATCCATGCTAGAATTGTATTGATTGGAAACTCAAATACATGTGTGGATACATAGATAACACACTGTCCCTAGTGAGCCTCTAGTTGACTAGCTCGTTGACCAAAGATGGTCAAGCTTTGACACTAATCTGAATACCTATGAGTAGTAAACCGGATTCGTATAGTAGAGGAGTCATTTGGAATAGTTCCAAATGGTGCGTGGTAGCAGCATATATAGGATGACATAGATATTTGTAAAGCACACACAGATCTGAAAGGTTCATACCCATTGACTAAAAACCTCTCTCACAAGCAAGATAATCAAACCCCATAACTGTGTGGGTGTTAGGTTCATTGCAATCACATAGTGATGTGAACTAGATCATTGACTCTAGTGCAAGTGGGAGACTGTTGGAAATATGCCCTAGAGGAAATAATAAACTGGTTATTATTATATTTTTTTATTCATGATAATCATTTATTATCCATGTTGGAATTGTATTGATTGGAATCTCAAATACATGTGTGGATACATAGACAACACACTATCCCTACTGAGCCCCTCGTTGACTAGCTCGTTGATCAAAGATGGTCAAGGTTTCCTCACCATAGACAAGTGTTGTCCCTTGATAACGGATCACATCATTGGGAGAATGATGTGATGGACAAGACCCAAAACTATGAACGTAGCATATGATCGTGTCAATTTATTGCTACTGTTTTCTGCATGTCAATGTATGTGTTCCTATGACCATGAGATCATGCAACTCCCGAACACAGGAGGAATACCTTGTGGGTTATCAAACGTCGCAACGTAACTGGGTGACTATAAAGGTGCTATACAGGTATCTCCAAAGGTGTATGTTGGGTTGGCATGGATCAAGACTAGTATTTGTCACTCCGTGTGACGGAGAGGTATCTCGGGCCCAGTCGGTAATACAACATCACAACAAGCCTTGCAAGCAATATGACTAAGGAGTTAGTTACGTATCTTGTATTATGGAACTAGTAAAGAGACTTGTCAGTAACGAGATTGAACTAGGTATGGAGATACCGACGATCGAATATCGGGAAAGTAACATATCGAAGGACAAAGGGAACAACATACGAGATTAACTGGATCCTTGACATAGAGGTTCAACCTATAGATATCTTGGTAGAATATGTGGGAGCAAATATGGACATCCATGTCCCGCTATTGGTTATTGACTGGGGAGGGTCTCACGTCATGTCTGCATAGTTCTCAAACCCGCAGGGTCTGCACACTTAAGGTTCGGTGACGTTTCGGTATAGTTGAGTTATATGTGCTGGTGACCAAAGTTTTGTTTAGAGTCCCAGATTAGATCCGGGACGTTACGAGGGTTTCCGGAATGGTCCGAAAACAAAGATTTATATATAGGAAGTTGGTATTTGGATTCCAAAAGGTTTTCGAGCATTACGGGCAGTGTACCGGGAGTGACGAACGGGTTCCGGGGGTCCACTAGGCCCCAAGGGGTCCACATGGGTTTAGTAGATGCGCAATAAGGCTTAATGGGCTGACAAGTCATCAAAGGAAATCCCATGAGGAAAAATATGGAAAATCCAAAAGAGGTGGGCAATTTAGGAAGGAGTCCTAATCCAAGTGGGATTGGAGGAGGAGTCCTCCCTCCTCCACTTCGACCGAGCCAAGGAGGCTCTCCTTGAGCCTCAAGCTAGCCCCTCCCTTCTCCTATATATACTATAGGGTTTAGGGTTTTTGAGACACAACTTTCCCACGTGCAACCCTAAACCTCTAATTTGTAGTTCTTCCTCTAGATCGGATTTCTGCGGTGCTTAGGCGAAGCCCTGCAGGAATAGATCACTGATACATCTCCATCATATCTACTTTTCCAAACTCTTTTGCCCTTGTTTTGGACTCTAATTTGCATGATTTAAATGGAACTAACCCGGACTGACGCTGTTTTCAACAGAATTGCCATGGTGTTGTTTTTGCGCAGAAATAAAAGTTCTCGGAATGACCTGGAAACTTACGAGGATTTTTTGTGGAATATATAAAAATACTGGCGCAAGAATTATCTGGAGACACGGAGCCAGGAGCCCACAAGCCAGGAGGCGCCCCCCTAGGTCGCGCCTGGTAGGCTTGTGAGGACCTCGTGGCTCCGCAGCCTCCAACTCCAGCTCTATATATTCTCTCTCGCCCAGAAAAAATTAGGAGAGAAGAGTTCATCGTGTTTCACGACACGGATCCACCACCACCACCTGATCTTCCTCGGGAGGGCAGATCTGGAGTCCGTTCTGGGCTCCGGAGAGGAGAAATCGACGTCGTCGTCATCACCAACCATCCTTCATCGCCAATTCTATGATCCTCTTCATCGTTCGTGAGTAATATCATCTTAGGCTTGCTGGACGGTGATGGGTTGGATGAGATCTATCATGTAATCGAGTTAGTTTTGATGGGGTTTGATCCCTAGTATCCACTATGTTCTAAGATTGATGTTGCTACTACTTTGCTATGCTTAATGCTTGTCACTAGGGACGGAGTGCCATGATTTCAGATCTGAACCTATTATGTTTTCATCAATATATGTGTGTTCTTGATCCTATCTTGCAAGTTGTAGTCACCTACTATGTGTTATGACCCGGCAACCCCAGAGTGACAATAGTCGGAACCACTCCCGGAGATGACCATAGTATGAGGAGTTCATGTATTCACTATGTGTTAATGCTTTGTTCCTGTTCTCTATTAAAAGGAGACCTTAATGTCCCTTAGTTTCCATTAGGACCCCGCTGCCACGGGAGGGATGGACAATAGATGTCATGCAAGTTCTTTTCCATAAGCACGCATGACTAAATACGGAATACATGCCTACATTACATTGACGAACTCGAGCTGGTTATATATCACCCTATGTTATAACTGTTACATGATGAATGTCATCCAACATAATTATCCATCACCGATCCAATGCCTACGAGTTTTTCTTACTGGTCCTTGCTAAGTCACTTTACCGTTACTTCTGCCACCGCTGCTACTGTTACCGCTGCTACCGCTACTATCACACTACTTTGCTACTGAAACTTTGCTGCAGATACGAAGTCTTTCAGGTGTGGTTGAATTGACAACTCAACTGCTAATACTCAAGAATATTCTTTTGCTCCCCTTGTGTTGAATCAATAAATTTGGGTTGAATACTCTACCCTCGAAAACTGTTGCGATCCCCTGTACTTGTGGGTTATCAAGACCTTTTTCTCGCACTGTTGCTGGGGAAGGATAGCTCTATTCTCTGAGTCACTTGGGATTTACGTCTGTTGATCACTATGAGGAATCCGAGAGATGCAAAAACTAAAGTCTTGCCCTCGATTACGAGGACAGGTAAGGAACTGCCATCTAGCTCTGCACTTGATTCACCTTGAGTTATGAGTAAATTTGCGACACCACCACCTATTGGTAATTCTGATATATCGCATGTGCTTGATGATGTTGCTTCTCGTATCCATGATGCTTATGATGATGCTTTGCTTGATAATGATATGCCACTGGGTGCATTTCTTGATGCACAAATTGCTAGAGTTACTGCTGAATGTGATGATACTTCTGAAACTGATGAACCTATTGAAGTGGAACCCGTTGTTACACGTGTTAGACCTAGCTCTCCTAGATATGAATTGCCTGATATACCTAATGATTATGTTATGGAGGGAGAGGTATCTGAAGACTATCTTGCTTTTAAGGATAGCTATGATCTTGAGAATTTATTGTTCAAGTGGAAAGAAAAATCTCTGAATGCTAGAATGAAATATGATCCTCAGTTTGCTACTTCGCCCATCTTTGTTACTGATAAGGATTATGATTTTTCTGTCGATCCTGAGTTAATTACTTTGGTTGAATCTGATCCTTTTCATGGTTATGATTCTGAAATGGTTGTAGCACATCTTACTAAACTGAATGATATAGCCACCCTATTCATGAATGAGGAAAAATCGCCATTACTATATCCTTAAGTTGTTTCCTTTCTCACTAAAGGGTGATGCTAAGACTTGGTTTACTTCTCTTGCTCCTGGTTGTGTGCGTAGCCCCCAGGATATGATTTACTACTTCTTTGAGAAATATTTTCCTACCCATAAGAAACAAGCTGCCTTGCAGGATATATATAACTTTGTGCAATTTGAAGAAGAGAGTCTCCCACAAGCTTGGGGGAGGCTTGTCTAGTTACTTAATGCTTTGCCTGATCACCCTCTTGAGAAAAATGAAATACTTGATATCTTTTATAATGGACTAACCGATGCTTCTAGGGACCACCTAGATAGTTGTGGTGGTTGTGTTTTCAGGGAACGAACTGTGGAACAAGCTGAAATTCTATTGAATAATATCTTGAGCAATGATAATGCTTGGACTATTCCTGAACCACCTCCGAAGCCAACTCCGAAGAAAAGAGGTATTCTATTCCTCAGTCCTGAAGATATGCAAGAAGCCAAGAAATCTATGCAAGAGAAAGGTATTAAATCTGAAGATGTTAAGAATCTACCACCTATTGAAGAAATACACGGTCTTGATAACTCGACATAGGTAGTAGAGGTAAATTCTCTTCGTAGATTCAATGAGAGTGATATTCCTTATGATAAATCTGCTAGCTTATGCTTAGATGAATTTGATAACTTTGTTGCCAAACAACAAAGTTTCAATGATTATGTTAGTAGACAATTAAGACAAAAATGATTGTATGATTAGTCATATAAGTGCTTGTGTGGATAGAAATGTCAATGATCTTAAGCTTTTGGCTAAACATGCTTCTATGGTCAGTACTCAAGTAGAACAAGTACTTAAGGCTCAAAATGACTTTCTTAATGAGTTGAATGACAATTCTGTTAGAGTTGTCACTAGAGGTGGTAGAATGACTCAGGAACCTTTGTATCCTGAGGGCCATCCTAAGAGAAATGAACAAGATTCTCAAGGAGTTAACACTGATGCACCTAGTCATCCTGGTAATAGGAAGAAAAGGAAAGATGATAGGAACTTGCATGCTAGCGAACCTGCTGCTGTTACACTCGAGAATCCAAATGATGTCTCTGTTTCTCATGCCGAAACACAATCTGGTGATAAACATGAGCCTCGTGATAATATTGATAGTGGTCTTCATGTTGGTGCTCAACCTAGTAATGATAAGGATGTGGAGATTGAACCTGCGGTTGATCTTGATAACCCACAACCTAAGAACAAGAGATATGATAAGAACGATTTTATTGCTAGGAAGCATGCTAAAGAAAGAGAACCATGGGTTCAGAAACCCATGCCCTTTCCTCCCAAACCATCCAAGAAAAAGGATGATGAGGATTTTGAGCGCTTTGTTGAAATGATTAGACCTGTCTTTTTGCAAATGCGTTTGACAGATATGCTTAAAATGTCTCCTTATGCTAAGTACATGAAAGATATTGTGACTAATAAAAGGAAGATACCTGAGGTTGAGATTTCCACCATGCTTGCCAACTATACTTATAAGGGTGGGACTCCTAAGAAACTAGGTGATCCCGGAGTGCCCACTATACCTTGCTCCATTAAAGGAAATTATGTTAGAACTGCTTTATGCGATATTGGAGCCGGTGTTAGTGTTATGCCTCTCTCTTTATATCGTAGACTTGAATTGTATAAGTTGACACCTACTGAAATGTCTTTGCAAATGGCCGACAAATCAACTGCTTTTCCTATCGGCATTGGCGAGGATGTTCCTGTTGTGGTTGCTAACGCTACTATTTTAACAGACTTTGTTATTTTGGATATTCCCGAGGATGATGCCATGGCGGTCATCCTTGGAAGACCCTTTTTAAACACTGCATGGGCTGTTATTGATTGCAACAAAGGTAATGTCACTTTCCATGTCAATGGTAATGAGCACACGGTGCACTTTCCGAAGAAACAATATCGGGTTCATTGCATCAATGCTATTGAGAAATCTTCATTGATTCTTATTGGAAGCTTTGAATGCGCTATACCTACTGTCAAGATGAAGTATGATTTACTTGTTGGGGATATGCACATCCCCGTTGATTATTCGAAAATTCTTCAGTTCTATGTGATTCGAAAAAAGTTTTCAAGGAGACTTGATCAAACTCAATGACGAATTTCTTTTGATGACCATGAGATGGATGGATTTAGAAGTCACAACCTTCTGCTCCCAACTTTTACTTTCTGTTGTTTAGAAGAAAAATGATAAATTTAGCTTTATTTTCCTGTTTTCTGCTTTTTCCGTCCCTTAGAAAAGTGACCCTAAAATAAAAGTTCTCCAAATGCCCTGGAATTCAAGTATGATTTTTTCTGGAATATTTGAAAATTTCTGAGATAGAAAGCTAGTCAGGAGGATGCACCAGTGGGCCACAAGCCGAGGAGGCGCGACCACCCCCTGGCTGTGCCTGGCTGGCTTGTGGGCCCCACGTGCCCCCTCCACTTATTCCAGCTCCCATCTCCTTCTTCTACCTGCAGAAAAAATCATTCCACAGCTCAAACCCGTGTTCTTGCTCTTCTTGCTGCATTTTTCGATCTCCTTGTGCAAAGCCCCATTCACCAAACTATTTTGGGGAATTGTTCCTTGGTATGTGACTCCTCCATTGGTCCAATTAGTTTTTGCTCTTGTGCTTTATTCATTGCATATTTTTGCTGCCTTGGTGCCCTGTTCTTGAGCTTTGCATGTTAATTTTAGTTGGTCCCAAGTAGTTTTGATGCATGATATGGCCTCTAGGCACTCGTAGGAGTAGTTGCTATGAGTTTTGTTGAGCCTTGTTCACTTTTATTTTGAGTCACTAAAAATTTCAGAAGTCTTCAGAGAAAGAAAAAGGAAAAGATGAGGAGGTTCCTAAGAGGCTCTTCAAGCCGTGACCCCAAGGAATATGAAAATGAGAAGAAGAAACCCAAGTATCCGGTCCCCCGAGTTGCGGAAGTTCGAGCATGCGAGTGGCCAAGCGATGTGTTCTTACAAGCCGCCGACCTTTATGAGGATTTTTATTACTTGGTGGAGAACGCAGGACTTACCACATTTGTCAAAGATAAGTGTCCACAATACCTCCTCCTCACTAATATTTTTGTGCAAAGCTTTAATTTCTATCCAAGGAAGAGTCCTCCTATGGTTGAGTGCAAGTTATATGTTATCCCCCAGCGCATGTCACTTCAGGGTTTCTGCAATGTTTGCAATTTACCTTATGTTGAGGATATTCATGAACCTCGTCCACGGGACTTCGAGGCTTTCATTGATACTATAGCTGTAGGAGAGGAGAGAGGAGTGTCTTGCGCTAGAGTTGCTAGTTTACAATTTCCTGTGCTTCGGCATCTCCCTTTATTCGTGGGAAAATGTTTGATTGGCCGTGGGAAAGCTGGGGCTCTTAGCTCCCCAGATCTTGCGGTTTTACGCGAAGCTCTTTATAATGATAAAACTTATAGCTCGGGCGCTATAGTGACTCAACGGTTGAACACGAACCGTACTAAAGGCGTTGTTTATGGAGGTATCTATGCTACCCGTATTGCTAAACATTTTGAGATACCTATTAGACTGTACGAGGAAGAAGAGATGCTTCTTCTTGAGATATATTTAGATTATGATAGCATGGTTCGCCATGATTTTCTTGATAAAGATATTAATAAGAGGATGATTTATAACTTGGTATTTAGCCAGGGTACTCGTGAGACTATTACTTTGCCTGCTCCTTCTTTGTTCAACCTTCATCTAGGAAGGTACATTATTATGCCTTCGGACATCTACGCATATTGGGGCATAGCGCCACCACATGCGCCCATGCCCGAGCCACTAGTCGAGTACTAGACGCCAGTTTATCAGTGGGAGCCAGAGGAGCTCACCTAGCAGTGGCACCCTTAGTACACCCCGGAGTACCCCGGAGACGGTTACTTCCCTCCTTGGGAGTAGACCAACTTAGTCCAAAATCCTAAGCTTGGGGGAGTATGTGTTTCTCACCGACTTTATATTCATGCTCACACATTCACTTTGATAGTCGGTGTTCACACTTTGCCATTGTATCATCCATGCTAGTTTATTTCTTTTTCTCGCTTTCTTCTCGTGTGTTTGTTTAAATTAAGAAAAACAAAAAAAATTAGTTGTAAGTTTACATTCCAGCCTACTTAGTGGTTTTTAAAAAAGAAAACCCAAAAAGATTTCCCGTTCTTCTTTTGCTTGTTGGGAGCTTTCCCGTGTAAATACTTTTCTTTTTCTTTGGGTCAAGGCATAAGACCATGGTTAAAATGTTTAGTGGCTCTCATATGCATAATTGTTTATCTGTTAAAGAGCCATATTACTTTGTCTTCTCCTCTGAGTTTGCTTGCAGATTCCAGTTTAGTCCAATGCACGAACACTCTCATTATTATTCACATCATTCGGTCGTGCAAGTGAAAGGCAATAATGACGATATATGATGAAGTGACTGAGCCAGAAAAGCTGGTATGAACTCGACCTATTTTGTTTTTGTAAATATGACTAGCTCATCATTCCTAATTCAGCATTGTTATGAGAGAAACATGTTTGCAATGACAACTTAGAGATCATAGTTTCTGATGCCATGCTTAATTAGTTAGGAGTTTATAATGGTTGTCTTGGATGCCAACATGAGTTTCAAGATGATTATGATGTAGTATGATAGGATGGTATACTCCTTTGAATGATTCAAGTGGCTTGACTTGGCACATATTCACGCATGTAGTTGAAACAAAATCAACATAGCCTCTATGATATTCATGTTTATGGTGATTTATATCCTACTCATGCTTGCACTCAACGTTGGTTAATTTCAATGCATATTGATGACTGTTGTCGCTCTCTAGTTGGTCGCTTCCAAGTCTTTTTCTAGCCTTCACTTGTACTAAGCGGGAATACTGCTTGTGCGTCCACTTCCATAAACCCAAAGTTGTTCCATATGCGTCCTCCATACCTACCTATATGCGGTATCTACCTACCGTTCCAAGTAAATTTGCATGTGCCACTCTCTAAACCTTCAAATAATAATTTGTTTTGTATGCCCGAACCGCTCATGTGGTGACAAGGGGCGGTCAGTATCTTCCATGCTAGGCATGTTATCCTCGATACGTGTTTATTCACTATCACTCACGAGAAAGGGGTCGGTAATCGGAATGCCCAGTTCCATGCTCAAATCGAAAATATAATTGCAAACAAAACTCCCCTGGATTGTTGTTGGTATGGACGGCACCCGAGGATTCGGTTAGTTGTGGAGTGTGATTGATCGGTGGTGGGGGAGTCAAAACTTTACTTTTCTATTTGGTAACCGCCTATAATATGTGTAGCATGGAAGATGGTGAAAACTCTTGGTCATCGCGTTGACAATGAAAGCATACCACCCAAAATTATTTATCTCTGTTTTAAAAGCTTGAGCTCTGGCACCTTTGCAAATCAATGCTTCCCTTTGTGAAGGGCCTATCTATTTACGTTTCTATTGAGTCATCCTCTTCTTATTAAAAAGCACTAGTTAGAGAGCACCTCCATCATTTTTATGCTTTGCTATTAATTGATATTGAGTATGACTGTGACTGGATCTTCTTTGCCATGAATTACAATGTTCAGTCAGTCCTTGGTCCTTGAAGGTGCTCTGCATTTATGTTTTGCGGTCTCAGAAAGGGCTAGCGAGATACCATGTGTTCATATTGTTTTCATGTTTGTTTTGATTGAAGTGTTGACATTTGAAACTTATCATTATTGCTTGCTAGTTGATTATGCCATTGATATGAGTACATCCTGAGGCCTAAATGTTATTGCTTATGTGGTTAGCTTATGATCTTGCTGAAAATCTGAATATGAGTTAGACATAATTACTACAACAAGATCAAACAGAGTTCGTAAAAGTTTTTCTTTTGTCTCTTTCAGTTTCTCAACTGAATTGCTTGAGGACAAGCAAGGCTTTAATCTTGGAGGAGTTTATACGTCTCCATCGTATCTACTTTTCCAAACTCTTTTGCTCTTGTTTTGGACTCTAATTTGCATGATTTGAATGGAACTAACCCGGACTAACGTTGTTTTCAGCAGAATTGCCACGGTGTTGTTTTTGCGCAGAAATAAAAGTTCTCAGAATGACCTGGAAACTTACGAAGATTTTTTGTGGAATATATAAAAATACTAGCACAAGAATTACCTAGAGACACGGAGCCAGGAGCCCACAGGCCCAGGAGGCGCCCCCTAGGTCGCGCCTCGCAGGCTTGTAAGGCCCTCGTGGCTCCGCAGCCTCCAATCCAGCTCTATATATTCTCTCTCGCCTAGAAAAAAATTAGGAGAGAAGAGTTCATCGCGGTTCACGACACGGAGCCGCCGCCACCACCTGTTCTTCCTCGGGAGGGCAGATCTGGAGTCCGTTCTGGGCTCCGGAGAGGGGAAATCAACGTCGTCGTCATCACCAACCATCCTTCATCGCCAATTCCATGATACTCTTCATCGTTCATGAGTAATCTCATCATAGGCTTTCTGGACGGTGATGGGTTGGATGAGATCTATCATGTAATCGAGTTAGTTTGGATGGCGTTTGATCCCTAGTATCCACTATGTTCTAAGATTGATGTTGCTACTACTTTGCTATGCTTAATGCTTGTCACTAGGGCCCGAGTGCTATGATTTCAGATCTGAACCTATTATGTTTTCATCAATATATGTGTGTTCTTGATCCTATCTTACAAGTTGTTGTCACCTACTATGTGTTATGACTCGGCAACCCCGGAGTGACACTAGCCGGAACCACTCCCGGAGATGACCATAGTATGAGGAGTTCATGTATTCACTATGTGTTAATGCTTTGTTCTAGTTCTGTATTAAAAGGAGACCTTAATATCCATTAGTTTACATTAGGACCCCGCTGCCACGGGAGGGATGGACAATAGATGTCATGCAAATTCTTTTCCATAAGAATGTATGACTAAATACGGAATACATGCCTACATTACATTGACGAACTGGAGCTAGTTACATATCACCCTATGTTATAACTGTTACATCATGAATGTCATCCAACATAATTATCCATCACCGATCCAATGCCTATGAGTTTTTCCTACTGGTCCTTGCTAAGCCACTTTACCGTTACTGTTGTCACCGCAGCTACTGTTACCGCTGCCACTGTTACTATCACACTACTTTGCTACTGAAACTTTGCTACAGATACTAAGTCTTTCAGGTGTGGTTGAATTGACAACTCAACTGCTAATACTCGAGAATATTCTTTGGCTCCCCTTGTGTCGAATAAATAAATTTGGGTTGAATACTCTACCCTCGAAAACTGTTGCGATCCCCTATACTTGTGGGTTATCAAGAACCACCACCACCACCGGCGCGCCGTCACGCTGCCGGGGAACTCATCTACATCCCCGTCTCTCTTGCTGGATCTAAAAGGCGGAGATCGTCATCAAGCTGTACGTGTGCGGAACACGAAGGTGTCGTCCGTTCGGCATTTGATCGAGACGGATTGTGGGACAAATCGTGAGACGGTTCGGGGGACGGATCGTGAAGATGTACCACTACATCAACCGCATTTATTAACGCTTCCTGCTTAGCGATCTACAAGGGTATGTGGATCCAATATCCCTCTCATAGATGATCATCACCATGATAGGTCTGCGTGTGCGTAGGAATTTTTTTGTTTCCCATGCAACGTTCCCCAACAGTGGCATCATGAGCTAGGTTCATGTGTAGATGGTATCTCGAGTAGAACACAAAAGAGTTTGTGGGCGTTGATGTTCAATTTGCTTCCCTCCTTAGTATTTTCTTGATTCAGCGGTATTGTTGGATTGAAGCGGCCCGGACCAACTTTACTCGTACGCTTATGAGAGACTGGTTTCATCGACTCACATGCAACTTGTTGCATAAAGATGACTGGCGGGTGTCTGTTTCTTCAACTTTAGTTGAATCGGATTTGACCGAGGCGGTCCTTGGAGAAGGTTAAATAGCAATTTGCATATCACCGTTGTGGCTTTGCGTAAGTAAGATGCGATCATACTAGATACCCATGGCCGCCAAGTAAAACATGCAACAACAAATTAGAGGACGTCTAACTTGTTTTTGCAAGGTATGCATGTGATGTGATATGGCCAAAGACATGATATGATATATTGGATGTATGAGATGATCATGTTGTAATAGTAAAATATCGACTTGCACATCGATGCTACGGCAACCGACAGGAGCCATAGGGTTGTCTTTAAACTAACGTTTGTGCTTGCACATGCATTTACTATATTGCTAGGTAGTAGCTTTAGCAGTAGTATCATAGATAGCACGACAACCTCGATGGCGGCACAATGATGGAGATCATGATGATGGGGATCATGGTGTGGCGCCGGTGACGATGAAGATCATGCCGGTGCTTTGGTGATGGAGATCAAGAAGCACAAGATCATGGACATATCATGTCACTTATGATTTGCATGTGATGTTAATCCTTTTATGCACCTTATTTTGCTTAGAACGACGGTAGCATTATAAGGTGATCCCTCACTAAAATTTCAAGATAAAATTGTGTTCTCCCCGACTGTGCACCGTTGTGACAGTTCGTCGTTTCGAGACACCACGTGATGATCGGGTGTGATAGACTCAATGTTCACATACAACGGGTGCAAAACAGTTGCACACGTAGAACACTCAGGTTAAACTTGACGAGCCTATCATGTACAGACATGGCCTCGGAACACAAGAGACTGAAAGGTCGAGCATGAATCATATAGTTGATATGATCAACATGGAGATGTTCACCACTGAAACTATACTCAACTCACGTGATGATCGGACTTCAGTTAGTGGATTTGGATCATGCGCCACTTGAATGACTAGAGGGATGTCTATTTGAGTGGGAGTTATTAGTAATATGATTAGCTAAACTCAATTATCATGAACATAGTCAAAAGGTCTTTGCAAATTATGTTGTAGCTTGCGTTGTAACTCTACTGTTTTTGATATGTTCCTAGAGAAATTTTAGTTGAAAGATGATAGTAGCAATTATGCGGACTGGGTCCGCAAACTGAGGATTTTCCTCATTGCTGCACAAAAGGTTTATGTCCTTAATACACCGCTCGGTGTGCTGAAGCTCGAGCATCGTCTGTGGATGTTGCGAACATCTGACATACACGTTTTTTATGACCTCATGATAGTTCAGTGTGTAATGCTTAAACACACGGAACATGCGAGATGTTCCAAGAGATGAAATTGGGATTTCATGCTCGTGCCCTTGTTCATAGGTATGAGATCTCCGACAAGATTCTTTGTCTACAAAGTAAGGGAGGAAAGCTCAATCGTTGAGCATGTGCTCAGATTGTCTGAGTGCTACAATTGCTTGAATCGAGTGGGAGTTAATCTTCCACATGAGATAGTGATGGTTCTCCAAAGTCACTGCCACCAAGCTACTAGAGCTTCGTGATGAACTATAACATATCAAGGATAGATATGATGATCCTTAAGCTATTCACGACGTTTGACATCATGAAAGTAGAAGTCAAATAGGAGCATCAATTGTTGATGGTTAGTAAAACCACTAGTTTCAAGAAGGGCAAGGACAAGAAGGGATACTTCATGAAACGACAAACCAGTTGCTGTTCTAGTGAAGAAACCCAAGGTTGAACCCAAACCCGAGACTAAGTGCTTCTGTTATGAGGGGAATGGTCACTAAGGTGGAACTACCCTAGATACTTGGTAGATGAGAAGGCTCGCAAAGTCGACAAAAGTATATTGGATATACCTGATATTGATGTGTACCTTACTAGTACTCCTAGTAGAACCAGGGTATTAGATACCGGTTAAGTTGCTAAGTGTTAGTAACTCAAAGTTATAGCTACAGATTGAATGGATACTAGCAAGGGTGTGATATGTCCATTTTGTATCATGCTTTCATGTTGATATTTATCGCTTTATGGGATGTTATTACACTTCACGGTACAATACTTATGCCTTTTCTCTTTTATTTTGCAAGGTTTGCATGAAGAGGGAGAATGCCGGCAGCTAGAATTCTGGCCTGAAAAATGAGCAAGTTTGAGATACCTATTCTGCGCAACTCCAAAAGCCGTGAAAATCAATGAGGATTTATTTTGGAATTTATAAAAAATACTAGGCCGAAGAAGTACCAAAGGGGAGCCAGCAGGAGGCCACAAGCCTGCTAGGCGCGGCCTACCCCCTGGCCGCGCCTAGGGGGCTTGTGGGCTCCCTGCTGGCCCTCCTCTTTTGCTATAAGGAGGGTTTCGTTCCAGAAAAAAATCAGGAGGAGGCTTTCGGGAGGAATCGCCGCTGCCACGAGGCGGAACTTGAGCAGAACCAATCTAGAGCTCCAGCAGGGTCGTCCTGCCAGGGAAACTTCACTCTCGGAGGGGGAAATCGTCACCATCGTCATCACCAACACTCCTCTCATTGAAGGGGACTCATCACCATCAATAATCTTCATCAGCACCATCTCATCTCCAAACCCTAGTTCATATCTTGTAACCAATCTCCGTCTCGCGACTTCGATTGGTACTTGTAAGGTTGCTAGTATTGTTAATTACTCTTTGTAGTTGATGCTAGTTGGATTACTCGGTGGAAGATTATATGTTCAGATCCTTGATGCTATTCATTAACTCTCTGGTCATGAATATGATTATGCTTTGTGAGTAGTTAATTTTGTTCCTGAGGACATGGGATAAGTCATGCTATAAGTAGTCATGTGAATTTGGTAATCATTCGATATTTTGATGCGTTGTATGTTGTTTTTCTTCTAGTGGTGTTATGTGAACGTCGACTACATAACACTTCACCATTATTTGGGCCTAGAGGAAGGCATTGGGAAGTAGGAAGTAGGTGATGGGTTGCTAGAGTGACAGAAGCTTAAACCCTAGTTTATGCGTTGCTTCGTAAGGGGCTGATTTGGATCCACTAGTTTAATGCTATGGTTAGACTTTGTCTTAATTCTTATTTCGTAGTTGCGGATTCTTGAGAGAGGGGTTAATCATAAGTGGGATGCTTGTCCAAGTAAGGGCAGTATCCAAGCGCCGGTCCGCCCACATATCAAACTATCAAAGTAGTGAACGCGAATCATACGGACATGATGAAAACTAGCTTGACAGAAATTCCCATATGTCCTCGGGAGCGCTTTACCTCCTATAAGAGTTTGTCCAGGCTTGTCCCTTGCTACAAAAGGGATTGGTCCACTTTGCTGCACCTTTGATACTATTGCTACTTGCTACGAATCATCTTGTCACACAACTATCTCTTACCGGTAATTTCAGTCTTGCACAGAATACCTTGCTGAAAACCACTTGTCAGATCCTTCTATTCCTCGTTGGGTTCGACACTCTTACTTATAGAAAGTACTATGATAGATCCCCTACACTTGTGGGTCATCAAGACTCTTTTCTGGCGCCATTGCCGGGGAGTGAAGCACCTTTGGTAAGGAAACATTTATATAGTGTGCTGAAATTTATTGTCACTTGTTACTATGGAAACTAATCCTTTGAGGAGCTTGTTCGGGGTAGCTTCACCTCGAACGGAAGCACAAGGAGTTTCTCCTCAACCTGCTGGACCTACTGAAAATATTATCTATGAATTTCCTTCGGGTATGCTTGAGAAACTGCTGGCTAATCCTTTTACAGGAGATGGAACATCACATCCCGACTTGCATCTAATCTATGTAGATGAAGTTTGTGGTTTATTTAAGCTTGCAGGTTTTCCCGAGGATGAGGTCAAGAAGAAGGTCTTTCCCTTATCTTTGAGGGATAAAGCATTGACATGGTATAGGCTATGTGATGATACTGGATCATGGAACTACAACCAGTTAAAATTGGAATTTCATCAAAAGTTTTATCCTATGCATCTAGTACATCGTGATCGGAACTATATTTATAATTTTTGGCCTCGTGACAGAGAAAGCATCGCTCAAGCTTGGGGGAGGCTTAAATCAATGTTATATTCATGCCCCAACAATGAGCTCTCGAGAGAAATTATCATTCGGAACTTCTATGATCGGCTTTCTCTTGATGATCGCACCATGCTTGACACTTCATGTACCGGTTCTTTTATGAAGAGAGATATTGACTTCAAATGGAATTTATTAGAAAGAATTAAATGCAACTCTGAAGGTTGGGATCTTGATGAAGGTAAGGAGTCAGTTATGAATTTCAAGTTTGATTGCTTTAAATCCTTTGTTGAAACAAATACTTTTTGTGATTTTAGCGCTAAATATGGACTTGACTCTGAGATAGTAGCTTCATTGTGTGAATCATTTGCTGCTCATATCGATCTCCCCAAAGAGAAGTGGTTGAAATACCATCCTCACTTAGAAGTCAATGTAGTTAAACCCAATCCAGTTGAAGAGAAAGTCATTGCTTATAATGATCCTATTGTTCCTAGTGCTTACATTGAGAAACCACCTTTCCCTGTTAGGATAAAAGATCATTCTAAAGCTTCAACTGTGATACGTAGGGGCTACATTAGAACACCTCCACCCCCTGAGAAAATTAGAGTTGAACCTAGCATTGCTATTATCAAAGACCTCCTGTCCTACAATGTTGATGGCCATGATATTCACTTCTGTGAAGATGCTGCTAGAATTGCTAACCCTCATGCTAGTGACAAACATAGGCCTGTTATTGGCACGTCTGTTGTTTCTGTTAAGATAGGAGATCATTGTTATCATGGTTTATGTGATGTGGGTGCTAGTGTTAGTGGAATACCTTGATCCTTATATGACGAAATCAAAGACGAGATTGCACCTGTCAAGATAGAACCCATTAATGTCACTATTCAGCTTGCCAATAGAGATACTATCTTCCCTTTGGGAATTGTTAGGGATGTTGAAGTCTTGTGTGGAAAAACAAAGTATCCTGCTGATTTCCTCGTTCTTGCTACCACACAAGATAGCTTTTGTCCCATCATATTTGGCAGACCTTTCCTCAATAATGTCAATGCTCATATTGACTATGAGAAGCAAATTGTCACTGTTGGCTTTGCAGGTCTGTCACATGAGTTCAACTTCTCCAATTTTGGTAGACAACCTCATGAAAAAGAGTTGTCTAGTAAGGATGAAATTATTGCCCTAGCTTTTATTGTTGTGCCTCTTACTGATCCTTTAGATCAATACTTGCTTGAGCATGAAAATTATATGCATATGGATGAAAGGGATGAGATAGATAGAGTTATCTTTGAACAATATCCTATCGTTAATAATAATTTGCCTGTTGAACTGCTTGGAGATCCACCCCCACCAAAGGGTGATAATGTGTTCGAGCTTAAATAGTTGCCAGATACTCTTAATTATGCTTATCTTGATGAAAAAGAGATATATCCTATTATAATTAGTTCTAGCCTCTCGAAGCATGAAGAAAAGAAATTATCGAAAACTATGAGGAAGCATCGTGCTACTATTGGATATACTCTTGATGATCTTAAGGGCATTAGTCCCACTCTATGCCAGCACAAGATTAAAACCGATCCTGATTCCAAACTAGTTGTTGATCATCAATGGAGATTAAATCCTAAGATGAAAGAGGTAGTAAGAAAAGAAATACGAAAGCTCCTGGAAGCATGTATTATCTATCCTCTTGCTCATAGTGATTCGATGAGTCCGGTGCATTGCGTCCCTAAGAAGGGAGGTATTATCGTTGTCCCTAATGATAAGGATGAATTGATCCCACAGAGGATTGTTACTAGCTATAGGATGGTGATCGATTTTAGGAAATTGAATAAAGCCACTAGGAAAGATCATTACCCTTTGCCTTTTATCGACCAAATGCTAGAAAGACTGTCTAAACATACACACTTCTGCTTTCTAGATGGTTATTCTGGTTTCTCCCAAATACCTGTTGCACAATCTGATCAGGAGAAAACCACTTTCACCTGCCCTTTCGGTACCTTTGCTTAAGAAGGCTTTGATAACTGCGCCTATTGTTCAACCACCTGATTGGAACTTACCTTTTGAAATCATGTGTGATGCCAGTGATTACGATGTTGGTGTTGTTCTAGGACAAAGAGTTGATAAGAAGTTGAATGTTATTCACTATGCTAGTAAAACTCTAGACAGTGCCCAAAGAAACTATGCTACTACTGAAAAGGAATTTTTAGCAGTCGTGTTTGCATGTGAAAAGTTCAGATCTTACATTGTTGATTCCAAAGTCACTATTCACACTGACCACGCTGCTATTAAATACCTCATGGAAAAGAAAGACGCTAAACCTAGACTTATCAGATGGGTTCTCTTGCTACAAGAATTTGATTTGCATGTTGTCGACACGAAGGGTGGTGATAACCCCGTAGCAGATAACTTGTCTAGGTTGGAGAATGTTCTCGATGACCCACAATCTATTGATGATAGCTTTCCTGATGAGCAATTGAATGTCATCAATACTTCACGTAGTACACCGAGTTATGCTGATTATGCAAACTATATCGTTGCCAAATATATACAACCTAGTTTCACTTACCAGCAAAAGAAGAAATTCTTCTTTGACTTGAGACATTACTTTTGGGATGATCCTCACCTTTATAAGGAAGGAGTAGATGGTGTTATTAGACGTTGTGTACCTGAACATGAACAGGGACATATCCTACAGAAGTGTCACTCCGAGGCTTACGGAGGACACCATGCGGGAGATAGAACTGCACACAAGGTATTGCAATCAGGTTTCTATCGGCCCACTCTCTTCAAGGATGCCCGTAAGTTTTTCTTGTCTTCTGATGAATGTCAAAGAGTAGGTAATATCAGTAAACGTCAGGAAATGCCTATGAATTATTCACCTGTCATTGAACCATTTGATGTTTGGGGCTTTGATTATATGGTACCTTTTCCAAAATCCAACGGGTATACACATATCCTAGTTGTTGTTGATTACGTTACTAAGTGGTAGAAGCTATCCCAACTAGTAGTGCTGATCACAACACTTATATCAGGATGCTTAAAGAAGTTATTTCCCTAGATTTGGAGTCCCTAGATATCTAATGACCGACGGTGGTTCACATTTCATTCGTGGTGCTTTCCGTAAAACGCTTGCTAAGTACGATGTCAATCATAGAATTGCATCTCCCTATCACCCTCAGTCTAGTGGTCAAGTAGAGCTAAGTAATAGAGAGATTAAACTAATTGTGCAAAAGACCGTCAATAGGTCTAGAAAGAATTGGTCTAAGAAGCTCGATGATGCACTGTGGGCTTATAGAACTGCCTATAAGAATCCCATGGGCATGTCCCCGTACAAAATAGTTTACGGCAAAGCATGTCATTTACCTCTTGAGCTAGAGCACAAGGCTTATTGGGCAATCAAAGAGCTAAACTTTGATTTCAAACTTGCTGGTGAGTATAGGTTATTTGATATTAGCTCGCTTGATGAATGGAGAGCTCAGGCATATGAAAATGCCAAGTTGTTCAAAGAAAAGGTTAAGAGGTGGCATGATAAAAGGATACGAAAATGTGAGTTCAATGTAGGTGATTATGTCTTGCTATATAATTCTCGTTTGAGATTTTTTGCAGGCAAGCTTCTCTCTAAATGGGAAGGTCCTTACATTGTTGAGGAAGTATATCATTCCGCTGCCATCAAGATCAACAACACGGAAGGTAATTTTCGGAGAGTGGTAAATGGGCAGAGAATCAAGCATTGTATCTCAGGTACTCCCATAAATGTTGAAAGCAATATTATCAATACCATAACTCCGGAGGAGTACATAAGGGATATTTATCAGCCTGTTTCAGACTCCGAAAACGAAGAGGTATGTGCTTCGGTAAGTAAACAGACTCCAAAAAATTTCCAGTAGGAATTTTTCTCGGTTTTGGAATTTTTAGAAGAAAAAAAATTAAAGTAGTTCGGAAAGCGCACAAGGAGGCGACAAGCCTGTCAGGCGCGGGCCACCCCCTGGCCGTGCCTGGGGGGCTTGTGACCACCTCGTGTGCCTTCCGGACTCCGTTTTCTTGTGGAGTACTCCTTCTGGTCAGAAAATAATAATTATATATTCTCCCAAAAGGTCTGACCCTCGTATCACGCAAATTTTCCTCTGTTTTCGTTTCGAGCCTGTTTTTGCTGCAGATCTAGATCGCTATGGCATCCCCAAAAACTCCGAAGGACAAGATCTTCGAGAAGGTCATCAATCCCTACCTAGCGGGAGTGCTGCAATACCCTCAATCTATCGAGATGCTTGAGGGGATGCTGTAGATCCGTGATGTTGAGGGATCCAAGAAGACCGGAAGCGTGGAGGCGAGGCTCAAAGCAATGGAGCAACAAGTCTTCAAGTGCCAAGGGATGGTGGAGCATGGACTCAACGCTAACCACATGATGATAACAAAGTTTACCAACAAGCACAAGATCGATTCCAATGACATCGGGAAGCAACTCTCCAGACTCTATGACAGAATTGATCACCTCCAAGCCCAGATCTATGACCTGCAGAACCAAAACTGTGAGTATGAGTATAGATTTAAATCAATACGGTTGGCTGCAGATTTGAGGATTCCGGAGACTCGGTCATCTTTCCATGATGGAGCACCTATGCCTTGGAAGACGGAGGATCAAACCCAGGTTGCAACAACTCCACCACCATCACCTCCGAAGGAACACAACTAAGCATGGGTATGGGCAATCCCCTTGGCTTATGCCAAGCTTGGGGGAGTTGCCCCGGTATCGTATCACCATCACATCTTTTGCATTTACGTTTTCTTAGTTCGTTCCTTTTTGGTCTTATCTTTCTCTAGTAGATTAAAGTTCTTAGTGTTTTAGGCTTGAGTTTTGCTTTGTGTCACCCCCGATGTATTCGAGCTCGTGAGCCATATAATAAAGAGTGTCTTAGTTACACTACAACAAAATAGGCATGTAAGGTCACTTTTCCTAAAACGCTTTTTGCATTCGTCTCTAGGCTCACGAATAGAGCAAATTAAAGACATTTTCTATGACGCTTATGGAGCGCCACAAACTTTTATTATAACAAGAAATTTATAAACACAACTATCTATCTAAAATTAACTTAGAGACAATTTTTGAGACGTTTTAGTATGTGATGCTGTTATTGGACCTTAGAAAACCTTGAATAACGGCAATCCTATTTTCCTTTGCAAAATATTAGTTGTGCTAAAACTGAAAGACATAAGCTGTCAAATATTATATTAGATACGTATATCATCCAGATATATTTTTTATAAAATATTCTATTGATTGAATGTAATTTTATCTGACAAACAAACACCTCAAAAATACTATTTATAACATGGTAGGCCTATGTTTACCATTTATCTCACACAGAAAAATAGTAAGAATAAAAAATGGATGCGTGCAAACATTTTTCGCTTTATCAGTTTTCATGCTCTAATTTCTGTTCCTTTACCGCCTAAAATTCCCGCTTGCACATTTTTTCGCATATGACCCGTCCGCATCATTTCCCCACGCCGCCATCTCCCCACCTCCCCAAATCCCATTCTTCAACCTCCAGATTGATTCGAATATCCGCCGGCAGCAGCGCACCCCGTGCACCACTCGTCCCACCATCCCGTGCAGAAGAAGCCTTACCCACGATCCATGCTCTCTGATTCGAGCTCCTGTCTCCCGGTGGCGACTTCCCCTTCTCCTCCGTCGGCGACTTCGCCAGTTGGGTCCTATAAGCGTCCGTCCTCACCATCGCCAAGCCACGCTCCTCCTGACGTCGTCCACATCGCCACTATCTGCATCCAAGCTAATATCATTCGCCACCTGAAGCTATCCGCATTTTCTATGGCTACATCGTCCGCAAGCAGCGCTCGGATCCATCCAATATGTTCAGGTTTCCACCTTGTAACTAGGTATTCCCTCCAATTCCACCTCCTGTACAAATTTTAGCATTAAAAAAGTAGCCTCCTTCAGTTTTCTTGTACATTCTGCCTTGTTCGTATTAAAAATGCTTGTCATTGTAGACTTCTAGTAGATCCTGTTTTACTGTGAACCGTGATCTATCTAGTTGTGGATTATAAACTCAAAGCTGACCTTCTATGCTTTGTTGCAGTACTGTAGGATCTGTGTCAGGTTACTGAATTATTGATGCATAATCTATTGCTGGTTTTGTGAGCCTATGACGTATAATCTATATGATTGTCTGAATCTAAATAATATAGTGCACTTTGCAACACTGTCTCACCTTACGTTCACATCTAACATATGTGGTCAACTGTATTATCTTGTTGGTTTACATGATCTATTCCTGGTGGCGGGGATGTACAATCTATTATTAATATCAAATCTATCATATTGTCCTATATGAGATAACATAGCATTATATGACTCTTAGTACAGTTGCCTTTGATAGTTTGATGCAGTCTCATAAGTGAAAAAACCCGATAATTAGGATGTGCTTAAAGATGCAACTGTGAAAGATTAGGAGCAATTGGCCTTTGTTAATAGTAAACATTGTTAAAGTAGATATTTGCTACTTGAAGATAAAAAAGTAGTTGGTCTAATAGTTTATCTTTAATTTTGTAGTGATAGCAAGCAGCATATGTGAAAATTTGTTACACCCAAGGTTTGTATGATGATTAGCACTTGCAGACGAGATTACTTACTTAAGCTTAGTAAGAAAGTTGTATGCATGCTTCCCTTGTACTATACGTCTAACATGATGCCTCTAAGTAGCATGAATAAAATTATGCACTTTCACTGTGAGCATAAGTGGCCTCCAAATCCAACATAAATTTTATGGTTGTTATGCATTCCTTGCATGATCACAAGAACATGGCTCAAGCTGTATGTATGCAATTTTCTTCTACTTTTTGTTATGTTCATATTGGTTCTCACATAGTTTAGTTGTTTATTTGATAATGCAGGTTAATTGCATGAACTTGGCATACGTTTATATGCACACGTTCCTCTCATTAGCCTTGTTGACTATCATATGGTTTTAACATTGTTTTGTCAAAGACATTATGTCCAGGATACTTCTGTGGCTTCGAAGCTTCAACATCCTATTGGAGATGCAGAAAATTGTTGAACCCGATGAAGGAAAATAAAAAGGCCTGATTCATTATAAAAAATCCTCCTAGCTCTGCTAGTCAATTTAAACTGGTTTGTAAGCTCAAACATTTTTTGTATAATGTTTAGTTGCAGCTGGACTGAAACTCAACTGTAGAAAGCATTGAAAAGTTAGATTGCCGATCAGCTTTACCAAATGAGCATTTCACTAACCAGGCATATTATAACAACAGATTAGAAGATATGTGGTTTACTCTTATGTACATGTAGGGTATTTGCTCGTCGTTAATATTTTTTGCACATGATATCGTCATGAACTAGTAGCGGTGGCAGTAGCAAGTGACTCTAAAGCGACAAATGGGATAATCATGGAAATCTGCAGTATATGGTAAGATGAGGGTGTCTCTTTGTCATAGTACTAATCTTAGTGACGAGCAATTGCACTATATAAATTCCTAGAGCTGGTAAAGAGAAGAGTTCATAGTCTAGAAGTGTCTATGATACAACTAGGAACAATATAGGATCAATAGATACATAATAAGGGCTTTTAGTTAGTGCATTTATTATACATCATATCAGACCTCTTGTAATTTATCTTTCTTGATTATAGCTGATCTTGTATATATATCACACCTATTCTCACTCAATCGTAGAATGCTCACGCTGAAACTAGCGGGGCAACCAAGAGAAGTAGTTCTGGCCAAAGGAATTTTAGTGAGTAAGATCAAACATATGTGGTCAGAGGAACATGCTTGGAGAGCAATATATTGTAGTTTCTATTCGCCATATTTCAAATGTTGGAGATGAGAGTCTCGTGTGTGCCCACATGAAAAATTCAAAATAGTAAGTGATGATATTGGTTATGTATTGCTTGGCCTTGATCAAATTTAAGTCCACTTTCATACAAGCAATCGAGTATTCTCCAATGTCCACACTAAGATTTATTATTGATGAAAAATCTTTGTGATTTTTAGGTCAAAATATCTAAGCCAGGCCCTCCAACAGACACAACATTGTTAGTCCAAAACAACCACAAAACATTGGTATGATACATCTCTTACAATGTCATGAAAGAACATTTCATTTTGCACTTGTGTAAAAGGTTATGCTCATCTAAAATTTTCTCTGTCATCTTCTCTTTTCAGATTAATGGATTCAAAAAAGGAGTGCATTGCACGAGCCAGGAGCAATTGCAGATGAATAATCTTCAAATGAACAAGTATTATAAATGATATATAGATTTTAGCTTCAAAGGAGAACTTAGTTCTAGTTTGTAGGCTTTTTGTAATTATTTGTATCTTCCCGACGAATGTCTCGTTTGTGAACTCCACATTCGGTAGAGTTATGTGTTCCTATTAATTGTCACTCTATTTGTTAACGAGGATGCTAACTGTGTGAATGTGATGCTCGCGAATGCAATTTGTGATCTAGTTTGATGCCTTTATATAATGACACTTCTTGATCAATTTGCACATGCATTTGTGGCATTAAAGCTGATTGAAATTTAAATGATGAATATAAATTCAAAATAAATAAAATACTATTTAAATTAAAATGGTTCATAGCTAAAAAAAAGCTTATGTATATTTGAAGACAAACATAATGTCTCTACATGACATGTATAAGTACGAGGCTCATGATGGCACTATGTTCATTTGGACGTGAATATAACGTCTCATGAAACGTCTCTATATGTATATAGATGATTTGCGGCGTTCCAATATAACGTCTCATGCCATGTATGCACGCTTATCAAGCATGTCTACATGTTTTGAGACGGTCCGTGGGGAGACGCTCCAAGGACGCTTTACAAAATCGACTCTACAGTTGCGTAGAGATGAAATGACACGTCTCTAAGTATGAAATTGAGCGTCTCTACACGTATTTTTTCTTGTAGTGTTAAGGGCCTTGCTTCATGCCATGATCTGAAAGAAGAGAATGATAAAAGAACAAAAGCATGAAAGATCATGTAATGATCTTATGGAAAGTGATGGCTTCACATATAAAAAGAATGATGATTGAAACTTGTTGAGGGTGGACAAACATAGACCTTGGTCATTGTTGCAATTAATAGGAAGTGATAAAGAAGGAGAGGTTCACATATAAATATATCATCTTGGACACCATCTATGATTGTGAACACTCATTAAACTATTACATGCTTAGAAGTAGATGTTGGACAAGGAAGACAACATAATGAATTATGCCTCCTTGGTTCCGAACAATGATTATATGACTAGAGATCCCTTAGCATGTGACGATTGCTTCCACCCCATATCAGCCAAAACTCTCGCACCAAGTAGAGATACTACTCGTGCATCCATAAACCTTCAACCCAGTTTTGCCATGAGAGTCCACCATACCTACCTATGGATTGAATAAGATCCCTCAAGTAAGTTGTCATCGATGCAAACAATAAAAAATGCTCCCTTAATATGTATGATCAATTAGTGTGTGGAAAGTAAGCTTTGTACGAACCTGTGATGAGGAAGACATAAAAGCGATAGACTGCATAATAAAGTTCTTCATCACACGAGGAAATATAAAGTGACGTTCCTTCAAACTAAGAGGTCGCACATCCAAACCTCAAAAGCGCATGACAACCTCTGCTTCCCTCTGCGAAGGGCCTATCTTGTATCTTTACTTTTTGCCCTTGAAAGAGTCATGGTGATCTACACCAATTCCTTATTTCGCCTTTATCTTGGCTAACGTCATATGCTAGGGAAAGATCTATATTCATATGTCAACTTGGAGGTAAGTATTCATGAATTATTATTGTCGACATTACCCTTGAGGTAAGCAGTTGGGAGGCGAAACTATAAGCCCCTATCTTTCTCTGTGTTCAGCTGAAACTTTCATCTCATGAGTACCACGTGAGTTGTAGCAATTGTAGAACACAAAAGGATGATTGAGTATGTGGATTTGCTTTACAAGCTCTTACTTGACTCTTTCCGATGTTATGATAAATTGCAATTGCTTCAATGACTAAAGGTTGTTGGTTGTTAATTCTCAGTAAGGTTCTTGATCCATACTTTACTTTGTGAAGGAATTATCACTTTAGCATAAGAGTTCATATGATGGTATTGCTGTTCTAACTATGATCATGATGCCTGCATGTCTGTATCTTGTTTTTTCGACACCTCTCTCTCTCTAAACATGTGGGCATATTTATTGATCTTGGTTTTCACTTGAGGACAAGCGAGGTCTAAGCTTGGGGGGGAGTTGATAACGTCCATTTTGCATCACGCTTTCATGTTGATATTTATCGCTTTATGGGTTGTTATCACACTTCACGGTACAATACTTATGTCTTTTCTCCCTTATTTTGCAAGGTTTACATGAAGAGGGAGAATGATGGCAGTTGGAATTCTGGCCTAAAAAGGAGCAAGTTTGACATACCTATTCTGCGCAACTCCAAAAGCCGTGAAAATCAACGAGGATTTATTTTGGAATTTGTAAAAAATACTGGGCCGAAGAAGTACCAGAGGGGAGCCAGCAGGAGGCCACAAGCCTGCTAGGCGCGGCCTACCCCCCTGGCCGCGCCTAGGGGGCTTGTGGGCTCCCTGCTGGCCCTCTGGCCCCCTCTTTTGCTATAAAGAGGGTTTCGTTCCAGAAAAAAATCAGGACGAGGCTTTCGGGGGGAATCGCCGCCACCACGAGGCGGAACTTGAGCAGAACCAATCTAGAGCTCCGGCAGGGTCGTCCTGCCGGGAAAACTTCCCTCCCGGAGGGGGAAATCGTCGCCATCGTCATCACCAACACTCCTCTCATCGGAGAGGACTCATCACCATCAACATCTTCATCAGAACCATCTCATCTCCAAACCCTAGTTCATCTCTTGTAACCAATCTCCGTCTCACGACTCCGATTGGTACTTGTAAAGTTGCTAGTAGTGTTAATTACTCTTTTTAGTTGATGCTAGTTGGATTACTCCGTGGAAGATTATATGTTCAGATCCTTGATGCTATTCATTACCTCTCTAGTCATGAATATGATTATGCTTTGTGATTAGTTACTTTTGTTCATGAGAACATGGGATAAGTCATGCTATAACTAGTCGTGTGAATTTGGTATTCGTTCAATATTTTGATGCGTTAAATGTTGTTTTTCCTCTAGTGGTGTTATGTGATTGTCGACTACATAACACTTCACCATTATTTGGGCCTAGAGGAAGGCATTGGGAAGTAGTACGTAGATGATGGGTTGCTAGAGTGACAGAAGCTTAAACCGTAGTTTATGCGTTGCTTTGTAAGGGGCTGATTTGGATCCACTAGTTTAATGCTATGGTTAGACTTTGTCTTAATTCTTCTTTCGTTGTTGCGGATACTTGCAAGAGGGGTTAATCATAAGTGGGATGCTTGTCCAATTAAGGGCAGTACCCAAGCGCCGGTCCACCCACATATCAAACTATCAAAGTAGCGAACGTGAATCATAGGAACATGATGAAAACTAGCTTGACAGAAATTCCCATGTGTCCTCGGGAGCGCTTTACCTCCTATAAGAGTTTGTCCAGGCTAGTCCCTTTCTACAAAAGGGATTGGGACACTTTGCTGCACCTTTGTTACTATTGCTACTTGTTACTTGCTACGTGCTACGAATCATCTTGTCACACAACTATCGGTTACCGATAATTTCAGTGCTTGCAGAGAATACCTTGCTGAAAACCACTTGTCAGATCCTTCTGCTCCTCGTTGGGTTCGACACTCTTACTTATCGGAAGGACTACGATAGATCCCCTACACTTGCGGGTCATCAGGGTGAGGTGACGATGTGTGTTTGAAGTAATTCTAAGGTTGATGTGATCAAACATCTCACGCTCCCTCTACCATCGGGATTAGTGTTAAACCTAAATAATTGTGATTTGGTGTTCGTGTTGAGCATGAACATGATTAGATCGTGTTTATTGCAATACGATTATTCATTTAATAAGAATAATGGTTATTCTATTTGCTTGAATAAATACCTTTAATGGTTTATTGAATCTCGACCGCAGTGCTACACATGTTCATAATATTGATGCCAAACGATACAAAGTAGTAGTGATAGTACCACTTACTTGTGGCACTGCAGCTTGAGTCATGTTGGTATAAAATGCATGAAGAAGCTCCATGCTGATGGATCTTTGTACTCACTCATTTTTGAAACGTTTGAGACATGAAAACCATACCTATTGGTATAAATGCATGAAGAAACTCCATGCAGATGGATCGTTTGGACTCACTTGATTTTGAATCACTTGAGACATGCAAATCATAGCACATGCGCAAGATGACTGAAGGCCTCGTTTTCTAGTGAGAAGGAACTAGAAAGTAACTTATTGGAAGTAATGCATTTGGATGTATGAAGTCCAATGAGTGCTGAGGCACGCAGTGGATATCGTTATGTTCTTACTTCATAGATGATTTGAGTAGATACTAGTGTATTTGCTTGATGAAACACACATCTGAATTATTGAAAGGTTCAAGTAGTTTCAGAGTGAAGTTGAAGATCGTCATGACAAGAGGGTACCATGTCTATGATATGATCATAGAGATGAATATCTAAGTTACCGCCAGTTTTCAAACTTGCATCCGTCGTTAGTTGCCGGTTCGCGTCGTTGTACGTTCTGAGCCCGACCGCACACGCACGCGTCCGCGGCATCGTCAAACCCTGTTTTAAAAGTGCGTTGAAAACTTTCTCTGATCGGGGTGAAACTTGGCATGCAGTCGTAATTTGTTTTAGTTAGACCGCGTGTCGAATTTCGTCGCGATCGGAGTTAGTCTGGTACCCGAACGGTCGACCGTAGCGGCACCTTATTCGGTCTACCGTCTCACGTCTGTCGGTGTTTTAAAAATTGTTGCCGCGCCGCCCGTTCTCCCTCTCGTCTACGGATATCCCCTCTACACGACTGCGTACCCGTTCCAGTGTGCGGAATCGTTCGAATCCGACCCCGCGGTTGGATCCGGATCGAAATTTCGCTAAACCTAGCCCCCCCATTTGTCTATATATAGTCCCCGTGTGTATTTTTTTAGACAACCCCCTTCCACCTCGGGTCCGCGCCCGAAACGCTAGCCCCCCACTCTCTCTCTCACCTCCCACCACCCACCAGCCGCCGGGCCCGCCGAGCCCGGAACCGGCCCGCCGAGCCCATCGCGCCGCCGCCCCTCTCTCTCAGCCCGAGAAGCCGCCGCGCCCTCTCCCCGAGCTGCCCGGCGCGTGCCCCGCTCCTCCCCTCGGTCGTTAGAGCCTCCGGCGCCGGGAACCACCACCGGAAACCCGCCCCTTGTCGCTCGGAGATGCATGTGTCGCCACCCTGCCTTCCGCGTCGCCGGAGACCTGCAGTCTCTCGCCGCCGAGCTCCAACGCCGCCTCCTGTGCCCCCTCGCGTCGGGAATGGATCCCCCCGACCTGGAACCGCCGGGATCCGGTCAGCCCTCGCCGGTCGGCCCTCAGCAGTCGCCGGATCTGTGCTGGAGTCGGCAGCCGCCGCCGTCGGCAGTTCCAGCCGAGAGGAGGACGACAACGCCCCAGACCTGCGTCCCGTCGCCGAATCGATCGGGCTCCCCCCATTGACCGCGCAGGCCGCGACCAACCCCCGCCTGGGCCACGCAGCCAGGCCCAGTGGCTACCTCGGCTTGCCCCGCTGGGCCTCCCTCCAGGCTGAGCAGGCTCCTTCGGCCCCCTCCGCGGCCCAAGGCTCCACCGGCCCTTCTCTGCTGCAGCTCCTCCAACCACCATCTTGGGCCCAGGCCGGCAAAGATAATACCCCGCCTGCGTGCATTTTAATAATGTGGTGCCCACCATTTCGGCCCAATAGGTTTTATTGGCGTTCTGGATTTAGATAGAATTCAGGAAAATATAGTAATATTTAAACGTCCGTAACTTTTATTCGGTGTGTCGGAACGAGGCGTGTAGCATATGTATCTCGTGTAGAATTCCGCGTAGATTTCGAATTTCTAACTTGCATAATTATTTGACTTAGTTTAACGTGCCAAACGCCTAGTTTTGCATGTTGTTTCAATAGGATACGCCTCGTATTTAATTTTCGTGCAAGTCCGGATTGCTCGTATGCCGTAGTAGAAATGTCCATGTTTTAGGAATCATTTTTTGCATGTATTTTAGAGCGGTCATTTGTATTTTTACGTGTAGAGTTTTGCCGCTAGTTTATTTTCCCGTGTATAGGTTATTTTCTCGCATTTTCGTGTGGTATTATTTTGTTGCGCAACCCCACATATTTTATATGTTCCCGGGGTAGAAAAATCCATATGATTTTTCTGTGCAATTAGTTTTAGCTTTTGAGCAAGATAGTTCGCACGATATTTTGCCGTGTTGCCCTCTTGTTAAATTCGTAGGATTTATTCCGTGCTTCGTTTGAAAGAGTTGTCAACTAGGGAGTTGTCCTTGGGTGTTTAGACTAGCCTCTGGTATTTTTGGTTGCAATAGAAATGCATGTTTAGGTGTGGTTTGATAGCCCTCAAGTTGCTAGAAATAGTGCTGATTTGGAGGAGCTGAAATATTTCTAAGTCTGAGATCTGTTATATTTTGTTGCTGTCTTGTCTTGCTTGCATCTTGTGATCTGTAGCTCTTTTGAGGTTGGTCCAATGGAGTTAGTTGTACCCCTTGTGTTTCTCTAGTGTGCTGTCAATTTTCATGCCATTTGGAGACCTGTAGCTATAGGTTTTGCTGCTGTCAATATGCCTTCAGACCGGAAACTGCAGCTTCAAAAACTGCTATTTTACTAAGTCTGAAATAGTGTGTGGGAAGCCATTTTGTGACTTCTTTCTCTAGTGATCCTTGCTTCCATGCTAGTTGTTGTTAGTTGTTTGTTGTAGTGCTTCTTACCCTCTTTCATGTGATGCATTGGTTGATTATATCGGAGTTGTGCAGCTCGTAGTTGTGGGGCGTAGAAAATGCTATGTGGCTGATTTTGGCAGATTGTAGTGATATCTTGTTTTGCTCGTAGTTTTTCATCCGTAGCTCCGATTTGATCGTGTCCTACATGAAACTTGCTTAGAATCTCGTGTAGTTTCATTTTCTCTTGCTGGTTGTATGTTTTGAAGTGGTCGTGACCACCGTGGCACACATATTGCATTCATGCCATCATATCTTGCGGTGCTTGTAACTTTTGAACCGTAGCTCCGTTGGAGATGTTCTTTATGTGTAGATTGCTTGTAACGACGCGTAGAATCACGTGAACCTATCTGTTTTTCTGTTTAACAACTTATTAAATGTGTCAATTCAGATCTAAACAGAATTGTATATTAACATGTGAGGTCGTCTCGAAGATGCTATATGTCGTTTCCGACCTCATTTAAAATGTCTAGATAGGTAGTATAATTTCCGCTTCACCTCGTGCATGTTTGAAAACATTAATATTGCCGTGTAAATAATCGGGATAGAAATAAATAACTTGTATGTGGAGTTTCGTCAATATGCAACACGTTGCAAATTGAACTGCACTTAATGTGTAGTATTTGGTTGTTGTGAATTGTCATGTCGTGACTTGCATGTATTCAGCTGCTCATGCATCATATGTGTTCTGCATCGTGTGTTGAATTTCGTGTGTTGATGCTTGTTTCCGGTTTTCCCCGTCTCGATAGAGTTCCGCAAGCGTGTCGGATGTGAGGACCCGTTCGACTACGTCGGTTCGTCTGCTTCACGGAGTCATTCTTCTTCCAAGCGGGATCTCAGGCAACATGACCATTTCCCTAGATACCATTACTATCATTGCCATGCTAGTTTTACCGTTTCTATCGATTATGTCTCGTTGCCTACCACATGTTAAATATCAGCCATTCAACAATGCCATGATAACCTTCAACCTGTTCGACCTAGCAAACCACTGATTGGCTATGTTACCGCTTGCTTAACCCTGTGTAGCGTTTCTAGTTGCAGGTGCATCGCTTCCATGTGAAAACATGGGTCGAGGTTTTCCACTAGGGAATCTGACGAGATCGCGAGCTTCGTGATTGAGGATTTCTATGTGGCTTGTGGTAATTTGTGATGGACTAGTTGGAGCACCCCTGCAGGGTTAAATCTTTTCGGAAACCGTGCCCACGGTTATGTGGCAACGTGGAATCTTTGTTTAACACAGGTTCTAGATAACTTGAAGTTAACTTAATTAAAATATGCCAACTGTGTGCGTAACCGTGACGGTCTCTTTCGTGAGTTCCTTCTCCGATCGAGGACACGGTGGGGTTATGTCTGACGTAGATAGGTGTTCAGGATCATTCATTTGATCAACAGTAGCTCATGTCCATTATGCGTAGATCTTCCCCCTCTTATTTCTTGTACTCGCAAGTTAGCCACTATATACATTTGCTTAGCCGCTGTTGCAACCTCACCACTTAACCATACCTCACCCATTAAGCTTTGCTAGTCTTGATACCTTTGGAAATGAGATTGTTGAGTCCCCTGTGGCTCACAGATTACTACAACACCAGTTGCAGGTACAGGTAAAGGTTACTTGACGCGAGCGCGTTGATTGTTCATTTGGAGTTGCTTCTTTTTCTTCTTCATCGATCTAGGATGGGTTCCAGGCCGACAGCCTGGGATAGCAAGGATGTACATCGTTCTTCTTTTCTCGTTTGTTTTCGTCCGTAGTCGGACCCTGCTCTTACTCTTGATGTTTATGTAATGTACTGATGTGACTCTCATGTAGCTTGTGGCGAGTGTAAGCCAATTCTATATATATCTCTTCTTTTCAGTACATGTACTTGTAACGATATCCATTCTTGCGACACGACGAGATGCGCTTCTATCCCTGACGAGGCCCTCGTGCCAAATTGAGGATAGGGTCGCATCTTGGGCGTGACACAGAGTCGGAATATATGCTTTGATGAGATGATCAAAGTTTTTGGGTTTATACAAGGTTTGTGAGAAACTTGTATTTCCAAAGAAGTGAGTGGGACCACTATAGGATTTCTGATGATCATATGTGGTAGACATATTGTTGATCGGAAATAATCTAGAATTTCTGGAAAGCATAAAGGGTTGTTTGAATGGTGTTTTTCAAAGGAAAGCCTGGATTAAGCTACTTGAACATTGAGCATCAAAATCTATAGAGATAGATCAAAATGCTAAATAGAACTTTCAATGAAATGCATGCCTTTACAAGTTTTTGAAGGAGTTCAAAAGAGATCAGCAAAGAAGGAGTTCTTGGCTGTGTTGTAAGGTTTGAATTTGAGTAAGACTCAAAGCCCGACCACGGCAGAAGAAAGAGAAAGGACGAAGGTCGTCCCCTATGCCTTAGCCGTAGGCTCTAAAGTATGCCATGTTGTGTACCACACCTAATGTGTGCCTTGCCATGAGTCTGTCAAGGGGTACAAAGAGTGATCCATGATTGAATCACTGAACAGCGGTCAAAGTTATCCTTAGTAACTAGTGGACTAAGGAATTTTTCTCAATTATGGAGGTGATTAAATAGTTCGTCATAAAGAGTTATGTCGATGCAAGCTTTAACACTAATCTGAATACCTATGAGTAGTAAACCGGATTCGTATAGTAGAGCAGTCATTTGGAATAGTTCCAAATGGTGCGTGGTAGCAGCATCTATAGGATGACATAGAGATTTGTAAAGCACACACGGGTCTGAAAAGTTCACACCCACTGACTAAAAGCCTCTCTCACAAGCAAGATATGATCAAACCCCATAACTGTATGGTTGTTAGGTTCATTGCAATCACATAGTGATGTGAACTAGATTATTGACTCTAGTGGAAGTGGGAGACTGTTGGAAATATGCCCTAGAGGCATGTAACGCCCTAGATGCAATAATAAATTGGTTATTATTATATTCCTTTATTCATGATAATCGTTTACTATCCATGTTGTAATTGTATTGATTGGAAACTCAAATACATGTGTGGATACATAGACAACACACTGTCCGTAGTGAGCCTCTAGTTGACTAGTTCGTTGATCAAGGATGGTCAAGGTTTCCTCACCATAGACAAGTGTTGTCACTTGATAACTGATAACCCACAAGTATAGGGGATCAATTGTAGCCTTTCTCGATAAGTAAGAGTGTCGAACCCAACGAGGAGCTAAAGGTAGGAGAAATATTCCCTCAAGTTCTATCGACCACCGATACAACTCTACGCACACTTTACGTTCGCTTTACCTAGAACAAGTATGAAACTAGAAGTACTTTGTAGGAGTGATAGGATACGTTTGCAAGAAAAGAAAGAACACGTAAATAGAAACTAGGGGTTGGTTAGAACAATTACGTTAGTTTAACGAGTGTGGAAAAGTGGTGGTAGGAGTAGCGGAATTGTCCCTAAGCAATGGACTACGTTACTAGACTGATAGCGAGTTTTATGTGTGAGACGCCACTGCTAGCATGTCATCCCTTACTTGGAATTCTATGCACTTATGATTGGAACTATTAGCAAGCATCCGCAACTACTAATGTTCATTAAGGTAAAACCCAACCATAGCAATAAGATATATTGGTCCCCCTTCAATCATGTATGCATCAATTTTTATGCTAGGCTGAAGCTTCTGTCACCCTTGCCCTCCAATACATTGTCCTATCAACATACTACTAACCCTATGGTGTGATCCACGCGCGCGCTCATATGATGGGCACCAAAGGACAGCAACATAACCACAAGCAAATTAAACTAATCATAGCAATTCATCAATCACCGATAGGACAATGAAAATCTACTCAGACATCATAGGCTGGCAACACATCATTGGATAATAATATGAAGGATAAAGCACCATGTTCAAGTAGAGGGTACAACGGGTTGCAGAAGAGTGGACCGCTGAATATAGATGGGGGAAGGTGATGGAGGTGTTGGTGTAGATCGCCGTCACACGATGACGTCTCGGGCGGTGTTCCGGCGCCGCCGGCAGAGAGGGGAGAGAGCCCCCCTTCTTCTTATTATTCCTTGACCTCCTCCCTAGATGGGAGAAGGGTTTCCCCTCTTGTCCATGGTCTCCACGGCGGCGGAGGGGCGAGAGCCCCTCCGAGATTGGATCTCTCTCTCTGTGTCCTTCTGTTTGTGCGCTCCCAGATTCTGCCTTTCACCGTTTGGGCTGAAATTTTAACACGGTTTTCTTCCGGATATTATCTTTCTTGCGGAGGAAGAAGGGCCCCAACCGCCTTAGGGATTGGTCACAAGCCTGCCAGGCGCCCCCCCTAGGGCGCGCCTAGGGGGCTTGTGACCTCCTCGGGCATCGTTTCGCGTAGATTCTTCCCAAAAATCATAAATATTCCAAACAAAATCCCCGTAGGTTTTTTATTGCGTTTGGACTTTGTTTGGTATGGATAATCTGTGAAACAAAAAACATGCAACAAACTAGAACTCACACTTGGCACTGGATCAATATGTTAGTCCCAAAAATAGTATAAAAAGTTGCCAAAAGTATATGAAAGTTGTAGAATATTGGCATGAAACAATCAAAAATTATAGATACGACGGAGACGTATCAGCATCCCCAAGCTTAATTCCTGCTCGTCCTCGAGTAGGTCAATGATAAAAAAGATAATTTTTTATGTGGAATGCTACCTAGCGTAATCTTGATCATATAATCTAATCATGGTATGAATACTAAAACACGAGTGATTCGAAGCAATAGTCTACATTTGACATAAAGACAATAATATTTCAAGCATACTAACAAAGCATGTCTTCTCAAAATATAATGGCCAAAGAAAGTTATCCCTACAAAATCATATAGTCTGGCTATGCTCCATCTTCCCCATACAATGTATTTAAATCATGCACATCCCTGGTTTTAGCCAAGCAATTGTTTGATACTTTAGTGTTCCGAAACTTTTTCAACTTTCACACAATACATGAGCGTGAGCCATGGACATAGCACTATAAGTGGAATAGAATATGGTGGTTGTGGAGAAGACAAAAAGGAAGAGATAGTCTCACATGAACTAGGCATATCAACAGGCTATGGAGATGCCCATCAATAGATATCAATGTGAGTGAGTAGGGATTGCCATGCAACGGATGCACTAGAGCTATAAGTGTATGAAAGTTCAAAAAGAAACTAGTGGGTGTGCATCCAACTCGCTTGCTCACGAAGACCTAGGGCAATTTGAGGAAGCCCATCATTGGAATATACAAGCTAAGTTCTATAATGAAAATTTCCCACTAGTATATGAAATGGACAACATAGGAGACTCTCTATCATGAAGATCATGGTGCTACTTTGAAGCACAAGTGTGGTAAAGGATAGTAGCATTGTCCCTTCTCTCTTTTCTCTCATTTTTTTGGATGGGCTTCATTGGCCTCTTTTTTTATTTGGGCTTCATTGGCCTCTTTTATTACTTCCTCACATGGGACAATGCTCTAATAATGATGATCATCACACTTTTATTTACTTACAACTCGATATTTAGAACAAAATATGACTCTATATGAATCCCTCCGGCGGTGTACCGGGATGTGCAATGATCTAGCGTAGCAATGACATAAAAAACAGACAAGCCATGAAAACATCATGCTAGCTATCTTACGATCATGCAAAGCAATATGACAATGATGGTGCGTGTCATAACAAACGGAACGATTGAAGTTGCATGGCAATATATCTCGGAATGGCTATGGAAATGCCATAATAGGTAGGTATGGTGGCTGTTTTGAGGAAGGGTATATGGTGGGTGTAATGCACCGGCGAAAGTTGTGCGGTACTAGAGAGGCTAGCAATGGTGGAAGGGTGAGAGTGCGTATAATCCATGGACTCAACATTAGTCATTAAGAACTCACATACTTATTGCAAAAGTCTATTAGTCATCGAAACAAGGTACTACAAGCATGCTCCTAGCGGAAGGGTTGGTAGGAGTTAACCATCGCGCGATCCCGACTTCCACACAAAGAATGACAATCAATAAATAAATCATGCTCCAATTTCGTCACATAACGGTTCACCATACATGCATGCTACGGGAATCACAAACCTTAACACAAGTATTTCTACGAATACACAATTACTCACTAGCATGACTCTAATATTACATCTTCATGTCGCAAAACTTTTGAAGGAATCAAACATATCATATTCAGTGATCTACAAGTTTTATGTACGATTTTATGACTAACCATGTGAATGACCAACTCCTGTTAACTCTCTAAATAGGTATAAGTGAAGCATGGGAGTTTAATTCTTTCTACAAAAGATATGCCCCGCTCTAAGAAATATAAGTGAAGCAAAAGAGCATTCTACAAATGGCGGTTTTCTATGTGTAGGGAAACAGGCAATCCAAACTTCAAATGATATAAGTGAAGCACATGAAGCATTCTATAAAGCCATACTCAAAAGATATAAGTGAAGTGCAAAGAGCATTCTATTAATCAACCAAGGACTATCTCATACCAGCATGGTGCATAAAATAAAATTGAAAAACAAACACAAAAGACGCTCCAAGCATTTGCACATATCATGTGACGAATAAAAATATAGCTCCGAGTAGAATTACCGATAGATTCTAGACAAAAGAGTGGATGCCTTTCGGGGCATCCCCAAGCTTAGACGCTTGACTCTTCCTTGAATATTACCTTGGGGTGCCTTGGGCATCCCCAAGCTTAGGCTCTTGCCTCTCCTTATTCCTTCATCCATCGTGGTCTCACCCAAAACTTGAAAACTACAATCACACAAAACTCAACAAAACTTTCGTGAGATCCGTTAGTATAATAAAGTAAATCACCACTTTAAGTACTGTTGTGAACTCATTTCAAATTCATATTAGCATTATATCTACTGTATTCCAACTTCACCATGGTTCATATCCCCCGATACTACCCATAGATTCATCAAAATAAGAGAACAATGCATAGAAAACAGAATCTGACAAGAACAGAACAGTCTGTAGTAATCTGAACTTATAACATACTTCTGATACTCCAGAAATTCTACAACATTATGAAAATTAGGGAAATTTGCATATCAATCGGCAGAAAAAAAGAATCAACTCAAAAGCTCTTTCTGGATAGGAATTAAAAATAATTTCGTGAGCACAAAGTTTCTGTCTTTTTCAGCATGATCAAACAACTATCACCCAAACTAATCATAAAGGCTTTACTTGGCACATTATTTTTATAATACAATGGAATTGTACAAGGGGATAATTATTTTTGCGAGAAACTTCCATGAAAAATTCTACATTCTTTTCATGAGCATGAACACAAGTGTTCAAGGTCGACCCTTACTTCCGCAATGCATCACCTTTCAATCGCTTCTCTTTTTGAAAAAGTTTTAAGTTCCCATCTATATTTTTTTGTTTTTAAACTATATAAAATCACTCAACAAAAATAAATGACTCTCTAAAACTTCCGGGTTGTCTCCCAGGCAGCGCTTTCTTTAAAGCCATTAAGCTAGGCATAAAGTGCTCAAGTAATGGATCCACCCGGATCCCAAGGTATATCAAAGCCAATTTTAATTAACAATGATTTGCAATTTAGTAGTGAGCACAAGGTAACGTATATCATGCAATGACGAAGTCTAACTCTCTTCCTATGCATTGGCATGTCATAAAAGAACAATTCATGCACATCAAGTAAAGGCCAATACATAGCATAAGCAGTTTCTTGCAATTTTATCATATTGGAAACATAGAGAGGTGGAGATGTAGTTCCTCTCTCATAATAATTGCAAGTAGGAGCAGCAAGCACGTGCATCTTATATTCATCAAAATCATCATGTGTAATAGTTGAAGGCAACCCATCTATGTAATCCCTAATAAGAGCAAACTTCTTCGATATAGTGTAGTTGGGAGAGTTCAAAAAGATAATAGGACTATCATAAGTGGGTGCGTTAGCAACAATTTCATGTTTAGCATAAGGAACTATAGCAAGTTCATCTTCATAAGCATCATTCATATTGGCATCATGGCTACAAGCATAGAAAGCATCAAGTTCATCAAAAAGGGATATTTCAAACGAATCCAAGGGATCATAGCAATCAACATAGCATTCATCCTTCGGTAATAACGAAGGGAAATTAAACAATGTATGAGTTGAAGAGTTACTCTCATTAGAAGTTGGGCACGAGTAGCTAGTCCGCTCTTCCTCCTTTTGTTCTTCGCTCTTCTCGTCATCTTTTTCATCTAATGAGCTCACAGTTTCAACATTTCTTCTTCCATAGTTTCCTGCAAAATATTAGTCTCTTCTTGGGCAGCGAAGAATTTCTCCATAAATCGATAAATATGGGCATTATATTCATAATTAGTATAACAATGACGAAGCATAACCAAATTTTTACGTTGGTAAGCAGCATCATCATTATCATCACACCCTTTAAACAGAGCTTCAATTTCATAAGCACCCATAAAAGCAACAAACTCTTCTATTTGTTCCACATCATAGTAATCATATATACCATTAGCATAAGAAGCCAAGGTTTCATTAGCATTAAATTTACAAGAAAAGGGAAGGTGTTTAGCCTTCATCGTAGAGCAACATGTAATATCATATCTCAAGCATAACTCCCAAGCATACCATTTCAACATATGAATTTGATCCCATAATAGTTTCCCTTTTTGAGTCAAGTGATAATCCCTAAAGTATTCACGTTGATCCAACGTGTATCCCATTATATAATTTAATGGGGTCTTCTCAGGATTATTAAAGAAGTGCATAATATTTTCCACATAACGAGCATCGAGGGTTTTAGGAGGTTCCCCATCTCCATGAGTAGCAATTACACCTAATTGTTTTGGTATTTCATGTTCCATATCCATAACTAAAGATAGAGAAAAAATTAGAACAACAAATAAATCTACTTAGTGATAAAGAAAACAAGCACACACAAGAATATTCACCCCACGCTATTGCTCCCCGGCAGCGGCGCCCGAAAAAGGTCTTGATAACCCACAAGTATAGGGGATTTAATTGTAGCCTTTCTCGATAAGTAAGAGTGTCGAACCCAACGAGGAGCTAAAGGTAGGACAAATATTACCTCAAGTTCTATCGACCATCGATACAACTCTACGCACACTTTACGTTCGCTTTACCTAGAACAAGTATGAAACTAGAAGTACTTTGTAGGAGTGATAGGATAGGTTTGCAAGAAAAGAAAGAACACGTAAATAAAAACTAGGGGCTGGTTAGAACAATTACGTTAGTTTAACGAGTGTGGAAAAGTGGTGGTAGGAGTAGCGGAATTGTCCCTAAGCAATTGACTACGTTACTAGACCGATAGCGAGTTTTATGTGGGAGGGGCCACTGCTAGCATGTCATCCCTTACTTGGAATTATATGCACTTATGATTGGAACTATTGGCAAGCATCCGCAACTACTAACGTTCATTAAGGTAAAACCCAACCATAGCAATAAGATATATTGGTCCCCCTTCAATCCCGTATGCTTCAATTTCTATGCTAGGCTGAAGCTTCTGTCACCCTTTCCCTCCAATACATAGTCCTATCAACATACTACTAACCCTATGGTGTGATCCACGCGCGCGCTCATATGATGGGCACCAAAGGACAACAACATAACCACAAGAAAATTAAACCAATCATAGCAATTTGTCAATCACCGATAGGACAACGAAAATCTACTCAGACATCATAGGCTGGCAACACATCATTGGATAATAATATGAAGCATAAAGAACCATGTTCAAGTAGAGGGTACAAAGGGTTGCGGGAGTGGACCGCTGAATATAGATGGGGGAAGGTGATGGAGGTGTTGGTGAAGATGACGGAGGTGTTGGTGTAGATCGCCGTCACACGATGATGTCCCGGGCGGCGTTCCGGCGCCGCCGGGAGAGAGGGGGAGAGATCACCCTTCTTCTTCTTCTTCTTCTTCTTCCTTGACCTCCTCCCTAGATGGGAGAAGGGTTTCCCCTCTGGTACATGGTCTCCATGGTGGCGGAGGGGCGAGAGCCCCTGCGAGATTGGATCTCTCTCTGTGTGTCCTTCTGTTTTTGCGCTCCCAGATTCTACCTTTCATCGTTTCTTAAATTCCTAGAGATCCATAACTCCGATTGGGCTGAAATTTTAACACGATTTTCTTCCGGATATTAGCTTTCTTGCGGTGAAATAAGGTCCGCAACCGCATTAGGGATTGGTCACAAGCCTGCGAGGCGCGACCCCCCCTAGGGCGCGCCTAGTGGGCTTGTGACCTCCTCGGGCACCGTTTCGCGTAGATTCTTCTTTCGAAAAATCATAAATATTCCAAAAAAATCGCTATAGGTTTTTTATTGCGTTTGGACTTCGTTTGGTATGGATAATCTGCGAAACAAAAAACATGCAACAAACAGGAACTGGCACTGGGCACTGGATCAATACGTTAGTCCCTAAAATAGTATAAAAAGTTGCCAAAAGTATATGAAAGTTGTAGAATATTTGCATGAAACAATCAAAAATTATAGATACGACGGAGACGTATCAATAACGGGATCACATCATTGGGAGAATGATGTGATGGACAAGACCCAAAACTATGAACATAGCATATGATCGTGTCAGTTTATTGTTACTATTTTCTGCATGTCAATGTATCTGTTCCTATGACCATGAGATCATGCAACTCCTGGACACCGTAGGAATACCTTGTGGGTTATCAAACATCACAACGTAACTGGGTGACTATAAAGATGCTCTACAGGTATCTCCAAAGGTGTCTGTTGGGTTGGCATGGATCAAGACTGGGATTTGTCACTCCATGTGACGGAGAGGTATCTCGGGGCCCGCTTGGTAATACAACATCACAACAAGCCTTGCAAGAAATGTGGCTAAGGAGTTAGTTACGGGATCTTGTATTACAGAACGAGTAAAGAGACTTGGCAGTAACGAGATTGAACTAAGTATGGAGATACCGACGATCGAATATTGGGCAAGTAACATACCAAAGGACAAAGGGAACAACATACGAGATTAACTGAATCCTTTACATAGAGGTTCAACCGATAGAGATCTTCGTAGAATATGTGGGAGCCAATATGGACATCTAGCTCCCTCTATTGGTTATTGACCAGAGAGTGTCTCAGGTCATGTGTGCATAGTTCTCGAACTAGCAGGGTCTACACACTTAAGGTTCGGTGATGTTTCGGTATAGATGAGTTATGTGTGCTGGTGACCGAAGTTTTGTTCGGAGTCCTGAATGAGATCCCAGACGTCACAAGGTTTTCCGGAATGGTATTTGGATTCCGGAAAGTTTTCGGGCATTACCGACAGTATACCGGGAGTGACGAATGGGTTCCGGGGCCCACCTAGTGGGTACACCACGCCCCAAGGGGTCCACATGGGTTTATTGGATGCGCACTAAGGCTTAATGGGCTGACAAGTCATCCAAGGAAATCCCATGAGGAAAAAGGTGGAAAATCCAAAAGAGGTGGGCAATTTTGGAAGGAGTCCTAATCCAACTGGGATTGGAGGAGGACTCCTCCCTCCTCCACTTCGGCCGAGCCAAGGAGGCTCTCCTTGAGCCTCAAGGCTAGCCCCTCCCTCCTCCTATATATACTAGAGGGTTTAGGGTTTTTGAGACACAACTTTGCCACGTGCAACCCTAAACCTCTACTTCATAGTTATTCCTCTAGATCGGATTTCTGCATTGCTTAGGGGAAGCCCTGCAGGAATAGATCACCACCACCACCGGCGAGCCGTCACGCTGCCGGGGAACTCATCTACATCCCCGTCTCTCTTTCTGGATCAAGAAGGCGGAGATCGTCATCGAGCTGTATGTGTGCAGAACACGGAGGTGTCGTCCGTTCGGCACTTGATCGGGACGGATCATGGGACGGTTCGTGGGACGGATCGTGAAGACATACCACTACATCAACCAAATTTATTAACGCTTCCCGCTTAGCGATCTACAAGGGTATGTGGACCGATCTCCCTCTCGTAGATGATCATCACCATGATAGATCTTCGTGTGCGTAGGAAATTTTTTGTTTCCCATGTAACGTTACCCAACATGTACTCCATAGGAAGCCCTCATAATGAATTCATTAGGAGGTTTAATCTTGGTCGTTGGGAAGTGTTCCATGCCTTTTTTCAAAGGAAACCGAAACTTTATATTTCCCTCTTTCATATCAATCACCGCACCGATGGTGCGTAAAAACGGTCTACCAAGAATCAAAGGGCAAGACGAATTGCAATCGATGTCAAGGACAATAAAGTCCATGGGTACATAGTTCCTATTTGCAACAATAAGAAAATCCTTGATCCTCCCCAATGGCTTTTTAATAGTGGAATCCGCCAAATGCAAATTAAGTGAACACTCATCCAATTTGGAAATACCAAGAACATCACAAAGAGACTTCAGAATAGTAGAAACACTTGCACCCAAATCACAGAAAGCATTGCACTCAAAATTTTTAATCTTAACTTTAATAGTAGGTTCCCACTCACCATGTAATTTTCTAGGAATAGAAATCTCCAACTCAAATTTTTCTTCCAAAGTTTTCATCAAGGCAACCACGATATGTTTAGTAAAATTCTTAATTTGTTCATAAGCATTTGCTGAGTTCGACATAGATTGCAACATATTAATACATTCAACCAAAGAGAAACATCATAATAAAAGTCCTTGTAATTCAAAATAGTGCGTGCATCACTAGCTAAATTTTTAACCTCTTCAAACCCACTTTTAACAATTTTTGCATCAAGATTTTCACCCTTCGAATCATGGAGACGCCCTCTATCTAAAGTTGACTCTTCTTGAGTCTCCTTTTCAACAAGATTAACATTACTAAAAAAGAATCAATAGAGGACACACAATTCATCTTACCCTGAGCATCTATTTTCCTACGAAAATTTGTAAGAGAGATTTTTTCAAGCAATTCCCGCTTAGCGTTTAACATAGTGGTTCTCTTCTTACTTTCATCAATAGAAACATACATAGCCTTAATAGATTCATTAATATCAACTCTAGGAGGCAATGATTTTGCCTTAAGATTTTCAACATCAAGACTCTTAGTCAAATCATCAATCTTATTCAACTTTTCTTCCATAGAAGTGTCGAAAGCTTTTGAAGCATTGATAAATTCCTTAATACTATTCTCAAAATCATAGGGCATCCTTTGGTTATTATGGGAAGAATTACCATAAGTATTTCCGAAAACATTAGAGGAATTTCCAGGATAAGGCCTAGGATTACAATTTCCTCTATAAGCATTATTGTTGAACTTGCTACGAGACAAAATTTACATCAATAGGATCACTATTCTGTTCAATCAAAGTAGACAAAGGAAAATCATTGGGATCAATAGAAGCATTCTTGCTAGAAACCAATTTCATAAGAGCATCAACTTTTTCACTCAACGAGCTAATCTCCTCAATGGCATTCACCTTTTTGGTTGTAGGTGCCCTTTCGGTACGCCGTTGGGAGTAGATAGCCATAATATTGTCAAGGAATTTAGTAGCATCACCCTAAGTAATCTCCATAAAAGTTCCACCCGCAACGGAATCAAAAAGATTTCGAGAAACAAAATTCAAGCCAGCATAAAAAAATTGGATAATCATCCACAAGTTTAAACAATGAGTAGAGAAATTTCTTAGGATCAATTTCATTCTCTCCCAAGATTGCACAACATGTTCATGATCAAGTTTCTTAAAATTCATAATCTGGTTACGGAGAGATATAGTTTTTGCTCGAGGAAAATTCTTCGTCATAAAATCATCTTTGCATCTATCCCAAGAATCGATGCTATTGCGAGGCAAAGAGGAGAACCAAATTTTCGCACGATCTCGCAAAGCAAACAGAAATAATTTCAACTTGACAATATCATTTTCCAAATCTTTTTTTTGCATGTAACACAACTCAACAAAAGTGTTGAGATGTGATGTCGCGTCCTCACTAGGACTTCTAGAAAGTTGATCTTTCATAACAAGATTCAATAAAGGGGCATTTATATCAAAAGACTCCGCACTAGTGGCAGGAGGAGCAATATGAGTGCTAATAAAATCATTGTTGTTGGTATTGGAAAATTCAAACAACTTAGTGTTTTCTTGAGACATGATGTCTACGCAAAAAAGAGAGCAAACGTAAACAAGCGACCAAGAACCGGATGAACAAAAAGAGGCAATTAGAAGTGGAACAAGAAAAGGCAGATATTATTGTAAAAAAATTCGAAGTGGGGGCGGAAAATGAGAGGAAAATGGAAAATAAAGTAGATGCAAAGATAAGAGATCATAGTGTAGGTACTTGGTAGTGGCGCCAAAGATTGGAAAGTTGATGATGTTGGCATGATCCTCCCCGGCAACGGCACCAGAAATTCTTCCTGCTACTTGTAAACTTCGTTGGATTTTTATTCCCAAAGAGGAGAGGAGGATGCATCACAGTAGAGTAAGTATTTCTCTCAGTTATTAAACCAAGGTTATCAATCCAAAATAAGAACCAAGCAACACCAACACCTGCACACACAACGTAATCCTTCACCCCCGATGGAGACGAGAGGTTGTCAATCTCTCGGCGGTCAAGAAGCGAGATTAAGCGATATATGATAGATTGATAAATAAATAAAATATAAAAAGTGGAGAAAGTATTTTTTTTTGGTATTTTTGTATAAGTAAACAAGATTTATCTTTATAATAAAAGTAGACGCGGAGGCCGTAGGATTCACTAGTGGCATCTCTCTCAAGAAAATAGCATACAGTGGGTAAAAAATTATTGTTGGGAGATTGATAGAAAAGCAAATAATTATGACGCTATCCAAGGAAATTATCATGATATAGGCATCACATTCAAATCAAGTAGACCGACTCCTGCCTGCATCTACTACTATTACTTCACACATAGACTGATATCCAGCATGCATCTAGTGTATTAAGTTCATAGGAACGAAGTAATGCATTAAGAACGATGACGTGATGTAGTCAATACAAAAGCATATAAGATTTCATCCCAACTTGTTATCCTTAATGTCAACAACACATGCGTATCAACTCCCCTTCTGTCACTAGGACTGAACACCACAAGATCGAACCCACTATCGAGCACCTCTTCCCATTGCAAGAAGATCTAATCTAGTTGGCAAAACCAAACCAAAACTCCGGAGAAGAAATATAAGGCTATACTAAATCATGCATAAAATAGATCAGCAAAGAACTCAAATAAAACAAGGATAGATCTGATCATAAACTCACAATTCATCGTATCCCAACAGACACATCGCACAAAGTCATTACATCGAATGGATCTCCATCAAGATCATGGAGACCGTTGTTTTGAGACACACACACACACACACACACAGGGAGAGAGAGACATCTCGCTACTACCTACGGACTCGTAGGTGTGTGGTGGACTACTCACGCATCATCGGAGAGGCGACAAGGTTGATATAGAGCCCCTCCGTGATGAGTCACCCCCCCTGGCGGAGTACCGAAGAAGGCCTCCAGATGGGATATTGCAAGAACAGAGGCTTTCAGCGGCGGAAAAAGTATTTCATCGACTCCCCTTGATGGTTTTGGAATATTGCTGAATTTATAGTGGAGGAGGTAGGGAAATGGAGCGTGGAGGGCCCCCACACAACATCAGGCGCCCCCCTTGGGGCACGCCCTGATGTTGTGTCGGGCCCTCCGGCAAGATCTTCCTTGGCCTCCAAGTTCAAGGTGATCCTTATCTTCAATAAAAAATTGTCAAAATGTTTTAAGACGATTTGATCTTATTTGATATTGATTTCCTGTGAAACAAAAATAGGGCAGAAAACAGGAACTAACATTTGGCACTAAGTTAATAGGTTAGTCCCCAAAAATGATATAAAAAGATACAAAAAGATAATAAAAACGTTCAATAATAATAATATCATAGCATGGAACAAGCAAAAATATTAGATACGTTGGAGACGTATCAAGCATCCCCAAGCTTAACTCTTGCTCGTCCTCGAGTAGGAAAGTGATAAAACATATTTTTGATTGTGGAATGCTACCCAACATACTTCAAGTTATTTTCATAGCATAGACATGAGGACTTAGATGATTCAAAGCAATAGTCTATATTTAACATGAAGACATAGATACTCAAGTGATGTTAACAAGCAATCATGCCTTTCAAAATAAGAATGCTAATGTAAATTATCCCTAGCCCATTATGCTCAATCATTGATCCATTCATAATGCACACTCGAATATCAATCATACTCCATGCGCACACATAACCACATGACACCCTAGTTCGTGCTTTTAAAGATAAGGATGAGACTCAACATAAAAATAAAATAGAAGGGCCTTTCATAGAGGGAAGCATTGATTTACAGAGGTCCCGGAGCTCAAGTTTTAAAAGAGATGAACAAATTATTTTGGGTGGCATGATTTTCTCGTCAACCAGAATGACTTAAGGTTCCCAACACCTCTCACATTGGATACATCATAGGCAGTTCCCAAACAGAAAGTAAATATTTATTTTTGTATCTCTATTCCCCCATCATTAGTTCAGTGTCATTAAGACTTTGGCCTTTCTATTGTCACATCCAAGAAAATATATTTTTTGTTTCCACCATTACTTTTCACAATCCATGGCTAACCGAATTCACGGGTGCCTTCCATACCATCACAGTCTATTTATTTTTGGGACAGGGCATCCCTTTACCGCCACACTCTTGTGCAATGACAAGTGAATAAAGACTCATCGTGAGAATGACATATCCAACACAAAAATTATTGGCCACCCCTAACCGCTTCATGAGCGATACAGGCATACAAAAGAGAAAATATTTTAGAGATGGCACACACAAATTTACATGGAACAGCAATGAAATACCGCATATAGGTAGGTATGGTAGACACAAGTGGCAAAACAAGGTTTAATGATAATGGATGCACAAGTTGTATTCCCGCTTAGTACAAATGAAGGCTAGCAAAAAGTTTGAGAAGAGCCCAACTAGAAAATCATAATGATGCACATGCATACATAAAACATAACCAACATCGAACAATAGACCACAAGTAGGATATAACTTCATTGCATAACTATTGACTTTTCGTGCTTGCATAGGGAATCATAAACCATAACAACAATATTAATACTAGAGCATAATTGACTCGCTAACATAATTCACATATCATCATCTACATAATAAACAAATTATATGCTAGTTTTCATTATTCTACTTGAATATTCATCACAAAGGTACCAAACTTCATATCTTGTACCAATTACCAAGATTATTTTCACACTCTCAAAAAGATATAATTGAAGTAAGAGAGTGAATTTCTTCAAAATTTTCTAACATCCTCAAAAAGATATAAGTGAAGCATTAGAAAAAGTTTCTTCAAAACATATAGCATCCTCAAAAAGATATAAGTGAAGCACGAGAACAAGTTTCTTTAAAACATTGGCGCCACCGTGCTCAAAAAGATATAAGTGAAGCACTAGAGCAACCACCTAGCTTAACAAATTTAAGTGAAGCACAAGAAGCAATTCTAACAAATTATGATGACATGAGGCCATCTCAAGCAAATGTGTTCATACGTGATGATTTTAAAAACTAATAAGCAAAGACTCATATCATACAAGAAGCTCCAAGCAAAACACATATCATGTGACGAATAAAAATGTAGCCTCAAGTGTGTTACCGATAGTCGTTAGAAGAAAGAGGGGATGTCTTCTAGGGCATCCCCAAGCTTAGATGCTTGAGTATCCTTAGATATTACCTTGGGGTGCCTTGGGCATCCCCAAGATTTGCCTTTTTACTCTCTTCAATCCTTCATCCAACGATGTAACACCCAAAACTTGAAAACTTCAATCACACAGAACTCAACAAAACCTTCGTGAGATCTGTTAGTATAACCAAACAAAGTGCTACTATAAGTATTGTTGCAAACCCATTCAAATTAAATTATTTCATTATAGGTACTGTATTCTAACTTACCCATGGCTTGCACCCCCCGATACAATCCATAGATTCATCAAAACAGGCAAACAATGCAACGAAAACAAAATCTATCAAAAACGGAATGGTGTGTAGCAATCTGTTGAAAAGCCATACTGCTGAAACTGCAAAAAATATGTACAATTAGTAAAATGTGTACAATTTTTATATCAATCACATGTACAAAATTCATACACATTCGATGCTCTAATGAATTTATAAAATTCCTGGACTTGGCGTCAAAGTTTCTGTTTTTCACAGAATTGCATTCACAAGCATCCATGTCATCCCAAAGGTTTTACTTGGCACAAACAGTAATTAAAATATATGAAACCAACTCAAAATAGAAGAAAATGAAGGAAAATAAAAAAGAACAGAAACAAAAAGCAAAAAAATATTTTATTCGTTGGGTTGCCTCCCAACAAGCGCTATCGTTTTACGTCGTTAGCTAGGCATAAAGTGATACATCAACTATTATCTAGTTCCTTAATCACACAGCCACCATTTCTTGGTGGTCCATCAAGAAATTTCTTAGCAAAAACACCTTGTGGTATAGAATCATAAAACTTATTTTGAAAAGAAGATTGGCGAAAAAAATTAACAAAACTTGGGTGCACACTAATCATTTTGAGATCTCCATTGTCTTGGGAAGATGAAGCACCATTAGCTTTAGGAACATAAATAAGCTTTCAATTTTTAGGAAGATAATTTCTACCAACTAGTTTGGTAGGAGAAAAAGGCGAGCCCAATTTTTCCAAAATTCCTTCCAACTTATCAATTCGAGCGGGACTTTGCTCTAATTTCTTATCGATAGTGGGCTCTTTGTCTTTCATAGTTTTCGAAGTCATTCCCACCTTAGTCCATATTGAGTAATATGATTGTCGATCTTTTTATCCAAATTATCAAGATGTTCTATAGTGGGAATTTTTCTTTCGATAGCATCCAGCCTTTGCATCACATGCTGAAGTGTCAATGGTGTTCATTAACCGTGATAGGTGGTGCACCCACTAAATCATTCAAAGCATTAAAAGCATCCAAATTAGAGAAAGTCAAGAAATTCCCTCAGGAGTACAAAACGGTACCAAGGAGTAACTCCCACATAAAAATTGCAGAGAAGAATAGTGGTGGGTTGCTTACAAGATGTTCTATTCTAAGCATCGCAAATCCTATACCAACCATCTTTCAAATTTTCTCCTCCTCTTTGCTTGAAGTCAAGGACTCCATTCTCAGAGGTGGAGTTAGAATAAGAACTAGCCATAGCAATAAAAATGGCGAAGATAAAGAGGCAAATGAAATATGACAACAGAAAAGGAAAATATTTTTGTATTTTTTTAGAAGTGAGGGACAGGAAATTGAGAGTAAAATGGCAAATAAAGTAAATGAAAAGATAAGAGTTGATAGTGTAGGTACTTAATAACGGCACCAGAGATTGGCAAATTGATGATGTTGTCTTTATCCTCCCCGGCAATGGTGCCAAAAATTGTTCCACCTACTTATAAACTATGTTGGATTTTTATCCCCGAAGAGGAGAGGATGATGCAGCACAGTAGAGTAAGTATTTCTCTCAGTTAAGAAACCAAGATTATCAATCCAGTAGGAGAACCAAGCAACACCGGCACGTGCACACACAACGCAAACCTTCGCACCCAACGCAGACGAGATGTTGTCAATCTCTCGGTGGTCAAGAAGTGAGATTAAAAGATATATGATAGTTTGATAGATTGATAAATCAATAAAAGATAAAAAAAATGTAGCTTGTATTTTTGGTATTTTTGTATAAGTAAACAAGATTGATCTTATAATAAAAGTAGACCCAGAGGCCGTAGGATTCAGTAGTGGCATCTCTCTCAAGAAAATAACATACGATGGGTAAACAAATTACTGTTGGGCAATTGATAGAAAAGGAAATAATTATGACACTATCCAAGGCAATGATCATGATATATGCATCACATTTAAATCAAGTAGACTGACTCCTAACTTCATCTACTACTACTACTTCACACATCAACCCTTATCCAACATGCATCTAGTGTATTAAGTTCATAGGAACGAAGTAATGCATTAAGAACAATGGCATGATGTAGTCAAGACAAAAGCATATAATAATTCGTCCCAACTTGTTATCCTTAATGGCAACAACACATGCATATCAACTCCCATTCTATCACTAGGACTAAACACCGCAAGATCGAACCCATTACCGAGCACCTCTTCCAATTGCAAGAAGATCTAATCTAGTTGGCCAAACCAAACCAAAACTTCGGAGAAGAAATACAAGGATATACTAGATCATGCATAGAAGATATCAGCAAAGAACTCAAATAAAACAAGGATAGATCTGATCATAAACTCACAATTCATTGGATTCCAACAAACACACCCCACAAAGTCAATACATTGAATGGATATCCATGAAGATCATGGAGACTTTTGTCTTGAGATACAAAGTTAAGGACAGAGAGATAAATCTAGATACTACCTACGGACCTGTAGGTCTGTGGTGAACTACTCACGCATCATCGCAGAGGCGGCAAGGTTGATGTAGAGCCCCTCCATGATGAGTTCCCCCTCCGGCGGAGTACCAGAGAAGGCCTCCAGATGGGATCTTGCGAGAATAGAGGCTTGCGTTAGCGGAAAAAGTATTTCGTGGACTCCCTTTAGGGTTTTGGAATATTGTTGAATTTATAGTGGAGGAGGTAGGGCAAATGGAGCATGGAGGGGCCCACACAACATTAGGGTGTGCCTCCCTAGGGCGCGCCCTGGTGTTGCGTGGGGCCCTCCGGTAAGATCTTCCTTGGCATACAAGTTCGAGGTGATCCTTGTCTTCAATAAAAAATCCTCAAAAAATTTCGGGACGATTTGATCTTATCTCATATTGATTTCCTCCGAAACTTAAACATGGCAAAAAACAGGAACTGACACTTGGCACTAAGTTAATAGGTTAGTCCCCAAAAATGATATAAAAGGTACAAAATGATATTCCAAACATCCAAGAATAACAATATAATAGCATGGAACAAGCAAAAATAATAGATATGTTGGAGACGTATCAATCCCCTATCGATGAGGGGAGAGGGGGATGTGGATTCGTTTGAGCTTCCTCCAGACACAACTCCAAGGAGCTCTCCCCCTCTAGCGTGTTCGCCGTTGCCTCCAACACCGCTTGTGACACAGCAGGTTGTGGACAAATATCCCACAAGGATGGCGTAGGCCCTATCTGGCGTGTCCATTGCCGATGAACATCGCACCCTTATGGGTTTTATTTCGCAAAGCATTCGGTCCGTTGATAGCGGACTGAAGGGAGCCTTTAGTGGTTTGCTGACAAGCTTCGAGGTAAACCGATTAGTGTTTTATTTATTTATTAGGTTTTTATAAGCCTTATAAGTATGATATCCCCCCGAGCAATGAGTGAGTTGAAAAGCTTGTATGAAGCTCGAAAGAACTTATTCTCTTTGAGCAAAATCTGTTCGGGGACCCATGAACTATCACTGCTCAATGGGGTACTTCGACCAAATAACCCAATCTAGTTGATGTGGACGTTTGATACGTCTCCAACGTATCTATAATTTTTTTTTGGTTCCGTGCTATTATCTTGTCAAACTTTGGATGTTTTGTATGACTTTTATATCTTTCTTGGGACTAACTTATTAACTCAGTGCCAAGTGCCAGTTCCTGTTTTTTTTTTGTTTTTGACCTTTTTCAGAGGAGAATATTAAACGGAGTACAAATGTAATAAAACCTCCGAAAAGATTTTTCCGGAATAAAAGATACGCAGGGAGCTTGAGAACCAAGGCAGAGGGCACCAGGGGAGGCCACAAGCCCCCGAGCTGCGGCCTGGGGGTGCGCCTAGCAGGCTTGTGGGCCCCCTGTGGCTCCTCTGGCCTACTTCTTCTGCCTATAAATCCCTGAAAAATCTGAAACCACGGGAGAGAGCCACGAAAATACTTTTCCACCGCCGCAAGCTTCTGTCTCCGCGAAATCCCATCTGGGGCACGTTCTGGTGCCCTGCCAGAGGGGGGATTCGGACACGGAGGGCTTCTTCATCAACACCATTGCCTCTATGATGACGCGCGCGTAGTTCACCATAGACCTTCGGGTCCATAGCTAGTAGCTAGATGGCTTCTTCTCTCTCTTGGATCTTTAATACAAAGTTCTCCATGATCTTCATGGAGATCTATCCGATGTAATCTTCTTTTGCGTTGTGTTTGTCGAGGTCCGATGAGTTGTGGATTTATGATCAGATTATCTATGAATCTTATTTGTGTTTCTTCTGATCTCCTAGATGCATGATTTCATATCCTTGTAATTCTCTTTGAGTTGTGGGTTTTGTTTGGCCAACTTGATTTATGATTCTTGCAATGGGAGAAGTGCTTGGTTTTGGGTTCATGTCGTGCGGTGACCACACCCAGTGACAGAAGGGGTAGCGAGGCACGCATCGTGTTGTTGCCATCAAGGGTAAAAAGATGGGATTTAAATCTATTGCATGAATTTATCCCTCTACATCATGTCATCTTGCTTAAGGCGTTACTCTGTTTGTCATCAACTCAATACAGTAGATGCATGCCGGGTAGCGGTCGATGTGTGGAGTAATAGTAGTAGATGCAGAAAGTATCCGTCTACTTGTCTCGGACGTGATTCCTATATGTATGATCATTGCCTTAGATATCGTCATGACTTTGCGCGGTTCTATCAATTGCTCGACAGTAATTCGTTCACCCACCGTAATATTTGCTATGATGAGAGAAGCCTCTAGTGAACACTATGGCCCCCGGGTCTACTCCACATCATATTTTCAGCTCCACACTTTTACTTTGTTGCAGTTTCCGCCTTCAGATCTCACCTTGCAATCAATCGTGAAGGGATTGACAACCCCTTTGTAGCGTTGGGTGCAAGTTTGCTGTTTTTGCGAGGTACGGTGGAGACTTGGCTTGATACTCCTACTGGATTGATACCTTGGTTCTCAAACTGAGGGAAATACTTACTGCTACTGTGTTGCATCACCCTTTCCTCTCCAAGGGAAAAAACCAACGCAAGCTCAAGAGGTAGCAATGCTTATAAAATCCTATCCAATTTTTGTAGGCCTCGTCCTTGGCTGTGGCTACTAATGCCCTTGAACTAGCCGAGATGAACCGAAAACTCCACATTTCAAATGAGGAACTTAGCCGACTTAATAGTTGGTTAGATAAGAAGCAAGCTAAGCTTAATGCATGCCAATGAGACTTTTGAACTACTTGAGTAGTCTAGTACTATCTGGATTTTATACATGACATCGTGATTCCGATTATATCAGCAGCCATGGACCTGGAGTCGTAGAAATTCCGGGTCGAATTGGAGAAGGCCAAGCAGGAGGCCGTCACTTATAAGATGGTGGCGGAGAACACTGCCACCGAGCTAAACTCGGTGAAGATCGAGAGCGGCGGGCACAAGGCTAGAGTGGCCGAGGTCGAGCAGGATCTGCAAGATGCAAGCACTGAAAATGAGGCCTTGGAAAAAAAGTTTGAGGAACAGGCGACCGAGATGTCCAAGTTGTCCTCCGTGCTCAAATCAGAGCGGGTAGAGAGGCGTGGCTCTTCTTCAAAGAAGAAGTACCCCAGGTCAAGAAGATTGCGGATGGTAAGCCATACTTACTGCAAAGTGCCTTTGGTGGAAACAGTTTTGCCTTTCTTACATGGCTATGGCGTTCCCCAGGCGCCTTTAAGGACCTCCCGCGGAGTGCAGCAGACGCGCCAAGCATTATGCGGTCCACGGCGGGGATGCCGAGCAGTGGCTTTTCTCGGTGCACTTCAAAGCTCCCGAGGCCAACCCCCTTCTTGTTAATCAAATGAGGTCGCTTATGGAGCTGCACAAGATGGCGGAGCCAACCATGAAGGACCTTTGAATCTGGTTGTGGCCTTTTGAGCCTCTACCATGTAGTTACTTTGGCTTAGTGCAGAAATTGTATGACGTCGCTCCTCATCTCGAGGTCCTGAAGCGCTCCTTTTGCATAGAGGGAGCTCTGATGGCCTTTGCGAGGACTATGATCCAATGGCCAGGAGTGAAGCCGCTAACGATGGCAACCACGACTCTGCCTCCTGGAAAGGATCATAGGCGGCCATAGCTTTATTTCTCTGCCGCGATGGACGGTGCTCGGGTGATCGAAGCCCAATGTCACAAAGATGAAATTTACGAGTAGGGATATTGTAATGTGCCTTGGAACAACCTATGATGATACTTGTCCTGGTGTAATGCACTTTGAATAATTTTTCGTTTCCTGTTTTGGCCGTTTAATCAGAAAGTTTCCAGTCATTAGCTTCAGCCCACATGTAGAGACTACAAGGGGTGTTTCGACATCCGTAGTGTAATCCTTAGCCGATGTATCGGTGCCCGAAGGCGGTAATGTGTGAAGGAAACGAGGCAATCAGACTATTAGGCTTTAGTGCTTTGACTTAGCCTTAGGAGAATGAAGGAGGGGGATAGCACCCCGTTTCGTGTGGTGGTCGGATGAACCGAACTTTTCAAATAGTTACCACCAGGTTTGCAAAAGTACAAACCTGTCCGTATAACACGGAATAAAACCTTCGTGGGTCTTTAGGTTTTAACTCGGATTGGAGATCGGTTCTCGCTTATTATGACAGTCAGTTTTTGGCTTTCTCCACTAAGGTATTTTTAGCCAGGCCAGCTAGGAATACAATCGAAGTGGTTCTCCCTTTACCCCTTCAGATGAACTAACAGAATGTAAGTGAGTAAGCACAGGAGCAGGGAACCCAACTGTTAACCAAAGACATAATTTGGAACCGATGCATATAAAGCAATATCCAAGAAACTGAACACTGAAAAAGGTAGTGGCAGGATAGTGCTTGGGGCGGTGTTTTATCCAAGCCCCCGGTCTATTAGCCGACCACACTTGATACTTATCAAACAAATCTACCCTTCGTCGCCGATGAACAAAACGCATATAAATGTGAAGATGTTGTAAAAAAAAGTATATGAATAATATTTATTACAATTCATGGCGCCAAGGCAGCTCTTACATGGAACTATTGTTTGGATCATCATATTTCAAGGCGACCTTTTCTCCATGGCCTATCATGGGTGACTTGACGCCAGCCTTGCTTCAAGCTGCGTGATTTATCCTATGCTTCTTAGGAAGGAGGGGTAGTATCCTTTTATCGGCACGCGGACCTTCAATAGGGGGTCTTGAGAAGCTGTCATGCTATAGGTGAGCTTGACGCTTGAGAGATCCTTAACGACATCTCGTTCTTGTTTGTGAAGACATGTGGTCCATAGTTCGGTCGAAGAAAGCATATGGTCCTTGCTTGTGGATCCCCACAACTGCTCATGGTATTTTGAGAATGAAATTGTGTCTTCGAGGGACATACCTTATGGGTGACCGGGCTGTGTTGTGGGGAGCGTATCCCTATTTTTTTGGCCGAAGATGCCTCTGGGGTATTTGATTGAGCTCGGGCTCGCTTGCCCACTTGTCGTGCCTCGATAGCGAGCTCGCTACTTGATGCTTTGGCATTGTATTGGCATTTGGCTGCCAAGGCTGCTGTTTGCTCCTGGTTCAGAGAGGTCGCTTTTGTATTGCTGTTGACGGTGATAACATCTCTACGTCCGAGCATCTTGAGCTTTAGGTAAGCGTAATGAGGCACATCACTGAAGTGGGTGAACGTTGTGCGGCCTAGTAGAGCGTGATACCCGCTGCAGAAAGGGACGATGTCGAAGATTAAGTCTTCACTGTGAAAGTGGAGATGATGTTGACGATCTGGTATGAGCCTCCTGGTACCACAATGCCGGTACACGTACTTCCGACCGTTGTGGTATGATGGTTGGAAGCCAGCTCGACGAGGCTCGAAGAAGCTTGTTGGGCGCCGGTCATCGGAGCAGCGAAGCAGTGAAGCCTAGGGAAGACGAAGCTCAGAGAAGACCTTGACACGCCCCCTACCTGGCACACCAAATGTCGGATTTCGGGATCCGCAAAACCCTAAAGATTCGAACTCAGGGGTGTGTACGAGGATCTCTCTTGGGCTCGCCTCACCTAACTCGCTACTCACGGTAGATGGCAGGGAACTCACTCGATGGTGAGGAAGACACAGAACACGGCAGTTTACCCAGGTTCGGGCCGCTGAGGTGCGTAATACCCTACTCTTGCTTTGGTGGATTGCCTCTCGTGGAGGTTGGTGGATGAACTAGTACAATGTTCGAGGGCCTCCGGAGGCTGGGTGGCCTTTGTGTGGTGTGTGTGAATGAATGGATCGGATCGGGGGCCCCCTCTCTGAAGTAACCTATCCTCTATACATAGCGGCGGCCCGGGTCCTCTTACCTTATCGCAAGGGCGGGAAGGAATCCCACAATGGACAATTTCAAAGGGGGACGGGGGAACGTGCTTCCCGTGTCCAAAAGTAGTCTTCACCTACAAAGTGGATGTCGACGCAGCAGGGACGGGTCCAGGGATGACGTCTGTCCTGCTGGCGGGCGGTGGTGACCTTGTTGCACCAGAATGGAAACCTTTGGGAGATGCCTCGAGAACCCTGGTTCGTCCTTGCCCCCCCCCCCCCTTTGCACTAAAGGGGAAACTTGTCTGTCCTGCAATCCACTGCTCACGTGTCCTTCCCCCACGTCATCCTTGACCCCCGAGGCCGTATCCTGCCTCGGAATCTCCGCCGCTCTGGAGGGGTCCCGAGGAGGCCCCCGGCGGGCCTTGGTGCTGCTCCTCCTCGCGAGGCTCAGGCCCTCTCGAGCGCCTTGCCTTGAGTGGGGTCAAGCCTGCTGGTTTTGGTCGATGAAGTGGGCCAACCCTGGGACGCATGCACGCAGGTCTAGGTACCCCCATTCCCAGAACACCGACTGCCATGAAAGTACCATTGCCATAGGGGTCGAGCAAAACTCCTCCTTTGCATCTTTGACACGGACATAAATCTCTATCTGATTATTTTCTTTCATGTCGTGCACCGCCATTGCAACCACCTTTCCACCATCGTTTCACAGACCATCATGAACACCTGCACGGTAATAATAAACATATTGATTATAAAAATGCATGCATGCATCAATGTCATACAAAAATTCGGCATGACCTTCCCTAAAAATAGGACATATAGAGTTTGCCCGGAATTCGCCGAAACGGAAATAAATTGACATTTCGGCAAAACATAAGCAACTCACAAGCACAATTTGGCAACAATTCATGCCACACACACACAATTTCCATCATATCGCCCGATTATGTCATATCGCACACATACACATATTTCCATTCTTTCAAAATAAATTTTTAATCACCTATCTCGAGATCGAGCACGGTAATGATGATGTCGATAGGTGTCGCCACACACAACTATGGAATGATCAAAAGTGGACAAAGCTCTTCTTGACAAGGCTAAATCTAATTAGGGAGGTACATAGGTCACTTCACTAAATGCTAGATCTACCTAGCTAGCTAGTTTGGGAGGATACAAGTTCAACTAGTGAAGGGGGAAGTAAAAAAGAGAAAGGAGATGCATTAATGGAGGTGGTGCAGTTAGCTAGGAGTAATAAATAGAGAGAAAGATAGGTAGAAGAAGGAGAATAATGGGGTGGGAGAAGTAGTGAGGAAGAAGCAAAGTGAGGGAGAGAGGAGGTGCGAGCTAGGGGAAAGTGAAGGAAGAGAGGATGGGGAGGAAAAAGGTGGTGGCTGCGGTTTAGCAGAAGCGTTGGGTGTACAACACACTGCTCCTAATACAATAGCAGTAGCGCACTTCGGGCAAACGCGCTACTGCTAAGTGGGGCCCACCATGTGGCCAGGTTCAAAATTAGCAGTAGTGCCCTACAAAAAATGAGCGTTGCTGCTATTATAGTAGCAGTAGCACGGTTATCGCGGGCGCGCTACTGCTAAACCTCGCTTGGCGGGAACGGTCAGACAACTTTACTAGTAGCGTTGGTCTAGTGAGACACCGTGTTGTTAATTCTATAACAGTAGCACCGCGTTGTTACGCTCACTGCTACTAATTAGCAGTAGCACCCCTTCTTTTCCAGCGCTACTCCTAAGATTCTTTGTATAGGGTTTTTCCTAGTAGTGTGTTGTTTTTTGTGCAGAAATCAAAGTTCTCAAAATAAGATGAAACTTTCCAAGGAATTTTAATGGAACTAACAAGGAATATTGGAGTAAAGAACAACCGAAGAGGGGCACCAGGGTGCACACACAGCACCTGGGTCCCCCCTAGGGGCGCACCGTGGTGTTGTGTGGGCCCTTGGTGGCCCATATGACCCTAATTCCAAGCCTATAAAATCACATTCATGGA